>NC_060273.1:36191118-36285236 GCF_021613505.1 Equus quagga | reverse complement strand
ACCAATACACCGCATTGTCCCATACAGTAGCACCTAGACACATGTGGCTAGTTCAATTTAAGTGCAAGTTTATTAAAATCACATAAAATACGAAATTCAATTTCTTGGTCACACTAGCCACTATTCAAGCGCTCAACAGCCTCATGTGGTGGAGGCCACCATACTGCACAACACAGACATAGAGCATTTGCATCATCAAAGAAAGTTTGATTGGACAAGCCTGGCATAAAATGATGGAGGAACACAGATCCACCAAGGCACATGGTCATGAAATTTCAGAGCACCAGGGATAAAAATAAGATCCCAAATTCTTCCAAAGTGTGGAGAGCAAGAAACAGCTTACATACAAAGGATCTGAAATCAGAAGGATGTTAAACTTCTCCAAAACAATACTAAAAACTACACTCTAGTCTTAAAATTCTGAGAGAAAATTCTATCCCAACTAGAATTCTATGCACTATTATTTGAGTCTGAGGGTGTAAAAGAGAATTATTCAGACATGCAAGTTCTTAAAAAAAAATTTAATCCTGCACATCATTCCTTAGAAAGCTACAAGAAAATGTCCTTTATCAAAACAGTAGAGAAAACCAAGAAAGAGACAGCTACAGAATCCAGGAACAGTCAGTTCTTTGCAGCAGAGATATGAGGGGAATACCCAAAACCTTGGCTGTTCAGAAGTCACCAGGAGCAAGCAGCCTGCACTGAAGCAAGGAGAGAGCCTCTCAAGCATTTGAACTTGCAGATCAGACTTACACTTTTTGCATAAAAGCCATGGCAGGAACCGAGAAAACTCATCAAATTACAAAAAGGAACTGTTGATTCTAAGGAAAATGAAAAGTTGTCAAGAACGGAAATGGAAACATAGAAGTGTGCCTGGCTCTCCTGTGAATAATAAGTACTTAAGTCATATTGATGCAGATACCAAATAGGAATCCAATGCCTCTCCTGTTTGGGGAAGGCAGGAAGTGAGTGTGAGGCAAGAAGGATATCAGGAAACTAAAGTCTCCTTTTCTGGAACAATCAAGAAGCAGTAGTATAAGCATGTTATTTACTGACATAGCAATAAAAACCAGAAGAAACTACTAAACAGGTTGAAAGTGATTCTTGAGGGAAAAAATCAGAGTGGAGGTCAGGTAGAGCAAGGCATGGCTGTTTTCTCTATAAACCTTGCAGGACTGTGTGATGTTATACAACATGTACATCTATAAATTTCTGTTTTAAAAATAAATTTTTAAAAGCCCCAGATCAGGTTTAACCTCCTCCCAACCCCCTCTCGGGCCAAGTGCTCCTTCTCTGTGCTCCCAAATCGCCAGGGCTGACCTCCCACCATACTGAATCAGTCTGTTCTTGGGTCTAATATTTCCCTAACAAGCTGGGAAGATATAATACTTGACCCAGAGTGGGGCTGAGAAAATGTCTGTGGATCTAAGAAGAAGATAGGAAAAGGACCTTCCTGCTGTCCTCCCAGGAGTGTCTTACATGGAGATAAACCACATGACAGCAGGTGTTGAGAAATCCCCAAGTGCCATAAGGATGAGTGGTTCCACTGGGGTCCACCTGGGGTTCCAATACGTTTCACAAACAGCCATGAGATATTTTTACTAAAGGCCTACTATGTGCTCGGCAGCATTCTAGGCCCTAAGAGGACACCAATGTGGCAGAGATTCTCAAAGAATATTTAGCCTTTTCACATTTTGTAATTGAGACCATCATCCAAATGAGATCTTACCTCAGGTGGGCTTGGGGAGGGAGAATTTCTTGTTACCAGGAAACAACTTCTTGGTCTCATTTGGGTAACAAGTTGTTGGAGTTTGGTCGTTTTCTGGTTTTCCTGCATTTCCTTTGTTTCTCATCGTGGGTGCTTTGGTCTACCCATTGATTTCTGCAATTTCTTATACTGTGTTTCTTGGTTTTTTCCTTATTTATTTCTGTGTCTCTGTTCTGCTTTTTAGTTTAGTGGCTACCCTAAAGTTTGTATTCAGAATATCGTGCATAGCACAGTCCATTTTTTGATGGCGTCTTATTTCCTTACTCTAAACTTATTCAGCCTCTTTCCCCTTCCCCTCCTGATATTTTTCTCATATCTTATTCCAACTTGTGTTGTGAGTTTGTGGTTAAAGTGACAAGATTGTCTTTGTTTTTGGTATTCTCCTTCTGTTTATCCTAATGCTATAGTTGAATATTTGCTATCCTATTCTGATTCTATCTGTCTCCTTACTCTGTGTTTTGTGACTCCTTTCTCTCTTTTTTCTTTTTTCAGGTATGAGGACCTTCTTGGGGATTTCTTGGAGGGAGGGGTCTCATGGCTACAAAGCCCCTTAGCTTTTGTCTGGGGGAGATCTAATTTCTCCCTCATATCTGAAGGATATTTTTGCTGGAAAAAGTAATCTTGCCTGAATATTTTTATCTTTAAAAGTTTTGAATATCTCATTTCATTCTCTCCTAGTCTGTAAGGTTTCTGCAGAGAAATCTGCTGAAAGTCTGATAGGGGTTCCTTTGTAGGTAATTTTCTTCTGCCTTGCTTCCCTGAGTATTATTTCTTTGTCATTCATTTTTGCCAGTTTTATTACTATGTGCCTTGCAGTACGTCTTTTTACATTGACAAACATAGATCTGAAAGCTTCCTCCACATGCATTTCTCTCTCATTCCCTAGATTTTGGAAGTTCCCTGCTATTATTTCTTTGAGCAGGCTTTCTGCTCCATTCTCCTTCTCTTCACCTTCTTGGATACCTATAATTCTTATATTGCATTTCCTCATTGAGTCAGATATTTCTCAGAGAATTTCTTTAATACTTTTTAGTCTCAGTTCTCGCTCCTCCTCTGTCTGGAGCAATTCACCATGTGTGTCTTCGATTATGCGGATTCAGTCCTCTGTATTGTCCACATGAGCATTCAGGGAATCTGTATTTTGTTTTGTCTCTTCCATTGTGTCTTTCATCTCTCCTTTTGTGAAGTAGCTCCTGAACTTATTGAATTGTTTCTCTATGTTCTTTTTTACCTCATTGAGTTTTTTGATGATAGCTATTCTGAATTCATTTGTCATTTAGTTTACTTATTTCCGCATCCCCAGGACTGAATTCTGGGTGCTTGTCATTTTCTCCCTGGTCTGGAGATTTGATGAATTGTCTGATGCTGGAATTATGGGTTTTTCCCATTGTGATATTATTTGGTTGCAGTTACAGCCTATTGCCACTGGATGAGGGTCTACAGCCACGTATTCTGAGCCCTCTGCCTTCAGCTGAGATGGTGTGACACAGTGCAGGTGGTGGTGGGGGGGCATTTTCTCTTGCACACAGTCCCCAGTTTCCTGATCAGCTCTCCTTATCTGGTCTTCTGGGTTCTTGGCTTGATGAGGTCACCCCACGTGAAAGCTTTTCCCCATTAGAGGGCTTCCCTCTAGGCTACAATGGCTCTAGGGAGACCTGTGTGATCCCACAGACACGCATCCCCTCCCCCACTCCTTCTCTCATGGGGCCTCCCATGGCAGTGATCCCAGTCTTTAGGGGAGGGAGCAAAGTTCTCTTTTACCCTATTCCAGCTCTTCCGTGGGAATCTCCAGCCTCTCCATCCTCCGTCCTTTGGCTGCCATGACTCACTGAGTATTAATGTGCTATTAGGATATTTTCTGTTGGAATATTGTTGCTCCTTTTTGTTGTATGCTGGAGGGGAGAGAGTCCTAGGCAAGCTCACTCAGCCAGGACACTCTATTAAGTCTGCTTTGCTGGAACTTTTATATGGAATCTTAGATTGAATGTTAAATCTCTCTTGAGGCCAGGAAAGCCAAGCCAAGGACTTTTCATCAGATCCCACCTGCAATACCTACAGATTTAGGTGAATTCCTCTGTTTTTGAGGACCCCAACATATCCTGAGGTTCTTGTCCATGCCAGGTGATTGACCTTCTTTACTAACCTGGTAAGGTTGCAGAGAATCCTGTAGCAGTGTACCAGGCCAATATTTTTAAATGGCATTGTTTGCTTTACAAAGTCAATCCTTGATCCTCAAAGCTGTTTGGTCATATCTGACTTTATGCATGTCCTTCTCACATAAGACATACCAGTCAAAGCCTTGGTAATATAACCAGTGTTTCCAATTGTCTCATCTTATGTGGAGAACAGTTTCTTATTGATCTTGTGCCAACAACTGTATTTCCATGAAAAAAAGAATACTCAGTTATGAATAATTTCCAAATTTTGGAGGGATGAGGTAGGGAGGAAAAGATAAATGCTTCAATTCTGCTTACAAATTGCTGTAAATCATAGTTAGCTTGAAAGAAATGATTTCTTTAAATCTGGAGAAACTAAACAGCAGAGTATCTTCAGCAGCTCATGTAGTCCCATGTAATTTAATATTTCTTCTACTTGGATCTTGTTTTTCCATTGGTTTTCTTTAGCATTGCCTGATGATTGAAGATTACAGGCCACAGAAGTTTAAAAGTCCAGAAGTTTAAAAGGATTTTTTTAAGGTTTGAATGATTTGCCCAGTGATGTAAGTGCCTCAGTCACTGGAGACTGTGGAAGGTATAATTCCAGCAGGAAATACATTGTCTAACAGTTTCTTTGCCATTGTGAGGTTATCAATGTGTGGTAAGAGAGGTTTCAACCCACCAGGAAAACATGTATACAATAACAGGAACATAATGATAACCCATACAAAGTAGCATTTGAATGAGATGAAGCTGCAGGTGCTCCAAGGACCCAGAGGGAGCAGTCCCAAGTGCTCTGGGTACAGAAATAGTTTTTATTAAAGCTCTATGTTAGGTGAAAGAATGAAAAAATGAGATTTACCTGGGAGCCTGGAAAAACCAAGAAGCCATCTTGAGTTTCCCAAAGTCCTGACTATTTAACTTCCCATAGCCCCAATTATTTGTTTAATTTGCAGACTTTGTTCACACACCTTAATTTATCTGATTCAGGAGCAGAATGTTGCTGTGTTACAAGGACATCAGGGTGGCAAAGTCTGGCAATGAGGGGTCAAGTTTTTTTTGTTTTTTGTTTTTTGCAAGAGAAACAAAATAGGCTTTCTCCACATGTGTCATAATCTCTATAGATTCTGTTCTTGCTGCCTTTGCATGAAAGTCCAATAAGGGTGCTTGGATGATAGTGTGAGCCTCAATTTTGATGACAGAAACATTTTATGCCAGGACATATTAGATTTCTATGACTTTCGCATAATTTATGGAACTTTTATAACATATACATACAAAGATATAACATAAAGAAGGCTTACTGTTATTTTTTTATTTGAAAATGCTTTCCACGTAATTTAACATACCAAATAAGTCTAATTGATTTAATAACTCCTTATTTATAGACAGAAAGAACGAGTTCTTTGAGAAGTCCCAGGGCCCACTGGAAATTCTCAAATTTATTTTTAAGTCAAAAGAAAGTCTTTACTAGGATTCAAACCCTGGGAGAAGTTTGTCAAAAATATCAAAAGGCTTTAAAACACTTTGTCAAAAAGTAAACCATGCTTAATTATCCATTCAGTCAAGGTGACAACAAATGCTGTCCAAAGGCAAACGGAGAGTTAAACAGTTAATAAAAACTAATAGAGAGACCTTAATCTTTTTGATTATAGGAAATTCTTTTAACACAATAATAGATTTTCTTTCTTTTAGGTAGACTCACTCAAAAATAAAGAAAAATATTTTATAATCTCTTAATCAAGAGCAGACTAAAAGTTTTAAAAAACTAACCATTTGAGAGAGAGAAAGCTAAATTCTAATTTTGCACCAGCATACACTTTTCATTAAAACATTTAATTTATTGATTTCTTTTTAATCTTAACCAACTTTACCATGCATAGAACTATTTCCTCAGGGTTTTACTTCCACAAACATTTGTCACTTGCTTTTTACATTCATAATTAGTCCTATGCCTATTTTCCTTTTTTCTTTCCTAGTGCTTAAGGAAAATTTTATCTTTCTTAATAAAACAAACAAAAATATTTCCACTCTTTATACCTTCTTACTGAAAACATATATCTTATTGTCTACTTTTCACATGCAATCATTTTCCCAGTTTCAAAACTTACAAAGTTTATCTAGAAAAGAAATAATGCAAGGCAGTTGTTACAGAATAATTACAGATTTTACTCTTAGAGGATAGCATAATCGCCTGTGCATTACAGTAAAAGAATATAAACTCCTTCTATATAATACAGTTAAAGTAAATCTTACACTTTTTGGAAATTACACCCTGATATTCACTTGTGTCTGTGGGTTCATCTTGACATGCTCTGCTAAACTGAAAATGACAGAAGAGGCAGAGGCAAGAAGATCCTCATATTACTGCTGAAGAGTGTTTCTCTAAGTGGAGTATGCAGAATACAGATTTGAAAGATGGAACACCAACTTCTAAACTGATGGCAGAGCTGTAAATATCTTGGAAGCCACCACCAGAATTACAAGTCTTGCAAGTAGTTATAAGTAATGGGAGGAAGATCTTTTAAATAAACGCTGTTGCTTGGCTGTAGATCTGAAAAGACAGTACAACAAAATGTAAGCCTATCAGAGAATGATTACAGTCTGACAGTGAGAATATATCACTGCATGTGTAGATGACAGAAAGGGTAATTGTCTTTGTATTGGCTTCTCCACCTCATAACATAGACCCTTCTGTTGCTTAATATACTGTGGTATAAGAGCAGTGGCTTTCAGATTATCCCACAGCATTAAATATAATGTATATTATGATCTAGCATACACTCACATATATAAAACCATATATGTAACTGAAAAAAATTAATATAATGACATGTATTTCTTATTTTGAGTATGTTCCATGCATGCATCATGTTTTGCATTTTAAGAAATCATTTTATTTTATTTGTACCTAATAAATTTACCTATATATTACAGTTAAAATGGAAGATATATATTGTCCATTTATCTATTTTGATAAATGTAAATACCATGCATATTTTCTATTTAAGTAAATGTTACTCATAATTTTTAATAGCTTTCAGATGTACATCATAATATATTTTGAATTCTGTGTAGATTACATCATATTCACCATGCGAAAGCTAATTATAGTCCATCCCCTCACATGTGAGCCTAATCACCCCTTTTGCCCTCCCCTGTTCCCCTATGGTAACCATCAATCCAATCTCCAATGTTATGTGTTTGTTTGTTGTTGTTTTATCTTCTACTTATGAATGAGATTATGTGATATTTGACTTTCTCCCTCTGACTTATTTCACTCCATAATACCCTCAAGGTCCGTCCATGTTGTCTCAAATGGCCAAATTTCATCATTTCTTATTGCTGAGTAGTATTCCATCATGTATAAATATCACATCTTCTTTATCCATTCGTTCCTTGATTGGCATCTAGGTTGCTTGCACGTCTTGGTTATTGTGTATAATGCTGCAGTGAACATAGGGGTGCAAGTCTCTTTATGCCTTTGCGTTTTCAAGTTTTTTGGATAAATACCCAGCAGTGGGATAGCTGGATCATATGGTAGATCTATTCTTAATTTTCTCAGAGTACTGCATACTGCTTTCCATAGTGGCTGCACCAATTTGCACTCTGAACAGTGGACAAGGGTTCCTTTCTCTCCACATCCTCTCCAACATTTGTTGTTTCCTGTCTTGTTAACTATATCCATTCTGACCTGAGTGAGGTGATAACTCATTGTAGTTTTGATTTGCATTTCCCTGATAGCTAACGACGTTGAGCATCTTTTCATATGCCTGTTGGCCATCCGTGTATCTTCTTTGCAGAAATCTCTGTTAAGATCTTTTGCCCATTTTTTAATTGGATTGTTGGGTTTTTTGTTGTTGAGCTGTATCAATTCTTTGTATATTATGGATATTAACCCCTTATCTACTATATGGTTTGCAAATATCTTCTCTCAATTGTTAGATTGTCTTTTCGTTTTATTGATGGTTTCCTTTGCTGTGCAGAAATTTTTAGTTTGCTGTAGTCCCATTTGTTCATTTTTTCTTTGGTTTCCCTTGCCCGGTCAGACATACGACTTGAAAATATGCTGCTAAGTCTGATGTCAAAGAACTTACTGCTGATGTTTTCTTCTGGAAGTTTCATAGTTTCGAGTCTTACATTCAAGTCTTTAATCCATTTTTAGTTGATTTTTGTGCATGGTGTAAGGTAGTGGTCTACTTTCATTCATTTGCATGTGGCTGTCCAGTTTTCCCAACATCGTTTATTACAGAGACTCTTCTTTCTCCATCATATACTCTTGGCTCCTCTATCAAATATTAGCTGTCCATAAATGTGTGGGTTTACTTCTGGACTCTTGATTCTGTTCCATTGATCTGTGTGCCTGTTTTTGTGCCAGTACCATGCTGTTTTGGTTACTATGGCTTTGTAGTATATTTTGAAATAAGGGAGTGTGATACCTCGAGTTTTGTTCTTTTTTCTCAGGAATCCTTTGGCTATTCAGGGTCTTTTGTTGTTCCATATAAATTTTGAGATTCTTTGTTCTATTTCTGTGAAAAATAGTGTGAGAACTTTGATAGGGATTGCGTTGAATATATAGATTGCTTTAGGAAGTATGGACATTTTAACGATGTGAATTCTTCCGATCCAAGAGCACGGAATATGTTTCCATTTCTTTGTGTCTTCTTCAATTTCTTTCAACAATGTTTATAGTTTTTCGTGTACAGATCTTTCACCTCTTTGGTTAAGTTTTTTCCTATGTATTTTATTCTTTTGTTGCAATTTTCATTGGCATTATATTCTTAATTTCTCTTTCTGCTACTACGTTGCTAGTGTATAGAAATGCAACTAATTTTTGTACATTGATTCTGTATTCTACAACTTGACTGCATTCCTTTATTGTTTCTAAAAGTGTTTTAGTGGATTCTTTAGGGTTTTCTATATATAAAATTATATCATCTACAAAGAGTGACAGTTTCACTTCTTCTTTTCCAATGTGGATCCCTTTTATTTATTTTTCTGGCCTGATTGCTCTGACTAGGACTTCCAATACAATGTTAAGTAAGAGTGGTGACAGTGGAGATCCTTGTCTGGTTCCTGTTCTTAGAGAGAAAGCTTTCAGTTTTTCTCCATTGAGAATGATATTTGCTGTGGGTTTGTCATATATGGCCTTTATTATGTTGAGATATTTTCCTTCTATGTCCATTGTATTTAGAGTTTTTATCATAAATGGATGCTGTATCTGTTAAATGCTTCCTCTGTATCTATTGAGATGATCAAGTGATTTTTAGTCTTCATTTTGTTAATGTGGTGTATCACGTTGATAGATTTGCAGATGTTGAACCATCCCTGCATCCTTGGAATGAAACCCACTTGATCATGATGTGTGATATTTTTAATGTATTGTTGTATTCGATTTGCTAGAATTTTGTTGAGGATTTTTGCAACAATGTTCATGAGTGATATTGGCCTGTAATTTTCTTTTTTTGTGTTGTCCTTGTGTGGTTTTGGTATCAAGACAATGTTGGCTTCATATAATGAGTTAAGAAGCCTTCCCTCCTCTTCAATTTTTTGGAAGAGTTTGAGAAGGATAGGCATTAAGTCTTCTTTGAATATTTGGTAGAATTCACCAGGGAAGCCATCTGGCCCTGGACTTTTGCTTTTTGGGAGGTTTTTGACTGCTGTTTCAATCTCCTTACAGGTGATCAGTCCATTCAAATTTTCTACTTCTTCTTGGTCCAGTTTCGGAAGGTTGTATGTTTCTAAGAATTCATCCATTTCTTCTAGATTATCCAATTTGTTGACATATAGATTGTCATAGTAGTCTCTTATTATCTTTTGTATTTCTGAGGTGTCTGTTGTAATCTCTCCTCGTTCATTTCTGATTTTATTTATTTGAGCCTTCTCTATTTTTTTCTTGGAGAGCCTAGCTAAGGGTTTGTCAATTTTGTTTAACTTTTCACAGAACCAGCTCTTGGTTTCATTAATTTTTTCTGTTTTTTTTTTTTTTTTTAGTCTCTATTTAGTTTATTTCTGCTCTGATTTTTATTATTTCCTTCCTTCTGCTGATTTTGGGCTTTGTTTTTTGTTCTCTTTTGAGTACATTTAGATGTGCTTTTAGGTTGTCTATTTGGGATGTTTCTTGTTTGTTGAGGTAGTCCTGAATTGCTATAAACTTCCCTCGTAGAATCACTTTTACTGTATCCCACAAATTTTGGCATATCGTATTTTTATTTCACTTGTCTCCAGGAATTTTTTGACCTCTCCTTTGATTTCTTCACTGACCCAATCCTTGTTCAGTAGCATTTTGCTTAATCTCCACATTTTTGTGGCTTTTCTGGTTTTCTTCCCATAGTTGATTTCTAGTTTCAGACCTTGGTGGTCAGGATATATGCATGGTATTATTTTGATCTTCTTAAATTTATTGAGACTTGTTTTGTGGCCTAATATGTGATAAATCCTAGACAATGTTCCATGTGCATTTGAAAAGAATCTGTATTCTGTGGTTTTGGGGTGGAATGTTCTATGTATATCTACTAAGTCCATCTGGTCTAATGTGTCCTTTAAAGCCAGTGTTTCCTTATTGATCTTCTGTTTGGAGGATCTACCCATTGGTGTAAGTGGAGTGTTAAAGTCTCCTACTATTATTGTGTTACTATTTCTCCTCTTATGTCTGTTAATAATTGCTTTATATATTTAGGTGCTCCTATGCTGGGTGCATGATATTTACAAGTGTTACATTTTCTTGTGTGATTGTTCCCTTTATCATTATGTAGTGCCCGTCT
Source organism: Equus quagga (assembly GCF_021613505.1). Lineage (NCBI taxonomy): Eukaryota > Metazoa > Chordata > Mammalia > Perissodactyla > Equidae > Equus > Equus quagga. Next base: position 36,274,548 of record NC_060273.1, on the reverse strand, counting down.
TTGTCTCTTGTTACAGTTTTTGTTTTATAGTCTATTTTATCTGATATAAGTATTGCTACCCCCACTTTCTTTTCTTTGCTATTTGCATGGAATATCTTTTTCCATCCTTTCACTTTCAGTTTGTGAGTGTCTTTAGGTTTGAAGCGTGTCTCTTGTATGCAGCATATACATAGGTCTCGTTTAATTTATGCAATTGGCCACCCTATGACATTTGATTGGAGCATTTAGTCCATTGACGTTTAAAGTAGCTATTGGTAAATATATATTTTTTGGCATTTTGTTACTTTTTTTTCTGGGTGTTTTAGTAGTTCTCTGTTCCTTTCTTTTTCTCTTGCTCTCTTCCCTTGTGGTTTGATGGAGATCTTTAGTAATATGTTTGATTTGTTTTGTCTTACTTTTTTTTCTTGCTTATTATAGGTTCCTGATTTGTGATTACCATGAGGATCCTATTTAATCTGCAATGCATATAACAGTCTATATTGAGTAGATAGACTTTTTAGCTTGACCTCTTTCTAAAAGCTCTACTTTTTCACTCCCCTCCTCACACATTTTATGTTTTTGAAATCATATCTAATCTCTTGTTTAGTGTATGTCTATCAGTTACTCTATTATCATTGAAGTAGGTGATTTTAGTACATTTGTCTTTTAACCTTCATATTATCTTCACAGGTAGTTGATCTGCTACCTTTACTATAGATTTACCTTTACAAGTGATTTTATTGCCTGGTTTTTTGTTGTTGCTGTTTTTATTTTTTGATATTTTTTTTTCATCTCTATTTGTGGTCATTGCTTTCCTACTTAAATAAGTCCCTTCAACATTTCTAGTAGCGCTTGTTTCTTGGTGATAAACTCCTTTAATTTTTGCTCGTCTGGGAAACTCTTTATCTCTCCTTCCATTCTGAATGACAACCTTGATGGATAGAGTATTCTTGGCTATAGGTTTTTTTCCTTTTAGCACTTTAAATACGTCGTGCCATTCTCTTCTTGCCTGTAGAGTCTCGGCTAAGTAATCCGCTGATAGCCTGATGGGCTTCCCTTTGTAAATCACTTGTGGCCTTTCTCTTGCTGCTTTTAGGATTCTCTCTTTACCTTTAATTTTGGACATTTTAATTATAACATGTCTTGGTGTGGGCCTCTTTGGGCTTATCTTGTTTGGAGCTCTCTGTGCTTCCTGAACTTGGATGCCTGTTTCCTTCTTCAGGTTAGGAAAATTTTCAGCTATTATTTCTTCAAATAGATTTTCTGCCCCTTTGTCTCTCTCTTCTTCTTGGACACCTATAATATGAATGTTAGTGTGCTTGATATTGTCCCAGAGTTCCCTTAGACTGTTCTCATTCTGTCTAATTCTTTTTCTTTTTTCTGTTCTGCATGAGTGATTTCTTCTAGTCCTTCATCTAGCTCGCTGATCTGTTCTTCTGCATCCTCTACTCTGCTATTGAGTCCCTCTAGTGAATTTTTCATTTCCAGTATTGTATTCCTCATTTCTGATTGGTTTAAAAAAAAAAAAAAAAAGATTGGCACCTGGGCTAACAACTGTTGCCAATCTTTTTTTTTTTTTTCTGCTTTACCTCCCCAACCCTCCCCCCACCCCCGTACACAGTTGTATATCTTAGTTGCAGGTCCTTCTAGTTGTGGGATGTCTGATTGTTTTTTTTTTTTTTAATATCTTCCAGTTCTTTGCTCATGAGCTCACTGTGTTCATCCAGTCTTCTCCTAATATCTGTGAACATCCTTATGATACTTTGCTTGAACTCTTTGTCAAGTAGGTCACTTGTTTCTGTCTCTTTTAGTTCTTTTTCTGGGGTGTTGTCCTGATCCCTTGCTTGGAAAGTATTCCTTTGTCTCCTCATTATGCTTCTTTCTCTGTGCTTATTTCTATGGATTAAGTGAGTCAGCCATGTCTCCTGATCTTGGAGAAGTGGCCTTATGTATGAGACTCCTTATGAGGCCCAGCAGAGTGCTTCCCTCTCATCACCAGTCCAGAAGAACCATGAGTGACCCCTTTGTGGGCTACCTGCGTCCTTCTGCTGTGGGAGGGTTGCTCCCACTTCAGGTACCCAGAGAGTCTAGTCTTTCCTTCCCTGGCCAGCTGTTTGTAAATCCGGTTTGGGGAGCCTCAGCACCATTGGCTACAGAGTCTCTCAGCACACTCCTATTGCAGTTTTCCTCTTAATTGGGTTGGTACCCAGTGTAGCTGGTTGCTAGGCTCAGGGGCTTACAGTTGCTATAGGTCTCAGGCCTACAAGGCTGTTGTCAGTTCTCTTAGGAGTGCAGCTGAGTGGAGCTGGCTCTAGGCAGGGGAGCACCCAATTGTTTCAGGCTTTGGAAGGTGGGGCTGATCCTTTTTATGGCTAGTTCTTTATATATTTTGGATATTGACCCTTTATCAGATATTTGATTTGCAGATATCTTCTCTCAATTGTTAGGTTATATTTTCATTTTGTTGATGAATTCCCTTGTTGTGCATAAGCATTTTAGGTTGATATAGTCCCATTTGTTTACTTTTTCTGTTGTTTCCCTTGCCTGGTCAGATATGGTATTTGTAAATATGCTGCTAAGATTGATGTCAAAGAGCTTCCTACCTATATTTTCTTCTAGATGTTTTATGGTTTCAGGGCTTACATTCAAGTAGTTAATCCATTTTGATTTGATTTCTGTGCATTGCATAAGGTAATAGTCTACTTTCATTCTTTGGCATGTGAGTGGCAGGTTTTCCCAACACCATTTATTGAAGAGATTTTTTTTCTCCATCGTATGTTCTTGGCTTCCTTGTAGAAAAATTAGCTGTCCATAGATGTGTGGGTTTATTTCTGGGCTCTCAATTCTTTTCCATTGATCTCTGAGTCTGTTTTCATACCAGTATCATGCTGTTTGGTTACTATAGATGTGTGGTATATTTTGAAAACAGGGAATGTGACACCTCCACATTTTATCTTTTTCCTCAGGATTGCTTTGACTATTTGGGGTCTTTTGTAGTTCAATAAAATTTTAGGATTCTTGGTTCTATTTCTGTGAAAAATGTCATTGAAACATTGAAATGGATTGTATTGAATCTGTAGACAGCTTTAGGAAGTATGGACATTTTAAGTGTCCAATTCTTCCAATCCAAGAGCATGGAATATCTTTCCATTTCTTTGCGTCTTCTTCCATGTCTTTCAATAATGCATGATAGTTTTTAGTGTATAGGTCTTTCACCTCTTTATGTAAAGTTATTCCTGGATATTTTACTCTTTTGTTGGAATGGTAGATGGGATTGTATTCTTAATTTTTCTTTCTGCTACTTCGCTGTTAGTGTATAGAAGTGGAACTGATTTTTGTATATTGGCTTATACACAACAACTTGACTGTATTCATCTATTATTTGTAACAGTTTTGGGGTGGATTCTTTAGGGTTTTCTATATATAAAATCATGTCAAATGCAAATAGTGATCCTTTCACTTCTTTTCCAGTTTAGATTCCTTTTATTTCTTTTTCTTGCCTGGTTTCTCTGGCAAGGACTTCCAATACTATGTTAAATAAGAGTGGTGAAAGTGGACAATCTTCTCTGGTTCCTATTCTTAAAGGGATAGCTTTCAGTTTTTCTCTGTTGAGTGTGATGATATTAGCTGTGGATTTGTCATACATGGCCCTTATTATGTTGAGGCACTTTCCTTCTATTCATTTTATTGAGAGTTTCTATCATAAGTGTATGCTGTTTCTTGTCAAATGCCTTCTCTGCATCTATTGAGATGATCATGTGATTTTTATTGTCCATTTCGTTAATGTGGTATATCACATGATTGATCTTCAGATATTGGACCATCCCTGCACCCCTGGAATAAATCGCACTTGATCATGGTGTATTATCTTTTTAATGTATTATTGTGCTCAATTTGTTAGTGTTTTGTTGAGGATTTTTGCATTGATGTTCTTCAATGATATTGGCCTGTAATTTTCTTTTTTGTTGTTGTTGTCCTTGTCTGGTTTTGGTATCAGGGTAATGTTGGCCTCAGAGAATGAGTTAGGAAGCTTCCTTTCCTCTTCAATTTTTTTGGAAGAATTTGGGAAGCATGGGTATTAAGTCTTCTTTAAATGTTTGGTAGAATTCTTTAGGAAAGCCATCTGGTCATGGACCTTTATTTTGGTGGGGGGAGGTTGATAAATGTTTTGATCTCCTTGCTGGTGATTTGACTATCCAACTTCTCTATTTCTTCTTGATTCAGTTTTTGAAGGTTGTATGATTCTAAGAATTTATCCATTTCTTCTAGATTATCCAATTTGTTAGCATATAGCTTTTTGTTGTATTCTCTTACACTCTTTTATATTTCTGAAGTGTCCATTATAATTTATCCTCTTTCGTTTCTGATTCTATTTATTTGAGCCTTATCTCTTTTTTTCTTGGTGAGTTTGGCCAAAGCTTTGTCAATTTAGTGTGTCTTTTCAAAGAACCACCTCTTAGTATGATTGATTTTTACTATTTTTTTTTAGTCTCTATTTCACTTATTTCTGCTCTGATTTTTATTATTTCCTTTGTTCTACCAATTTTGAGCCCATTTTTTTCTTCTTTTTCTCGTTCTCTTAGATGCACTGTTAGATTGTTTATTTGAGATTTTTCTTGTTTGTTGAGATAGGTCTGTGTTGCTATACAATTCCCACTTAGAACTGCTTTTGCTGTGTCCCATAAAGTTTGGTGTGTTGAATATCAATTTTCATTTGTCTTCAGGTATTTTTAATTTCTCCTTTGATTTCCTCATTGACCCAATCGTTGTCCAGTAGCATTTTGTTTAATGTCTACATATTTGTGGATTTTCCACTTTGATTCTTGTACTTGATTTCTAGTTTCGTACCTTTGCCATCACAAAAGATGCTTGGTATTATTTCAATCTTCTTAGATTTACTGAGACTTGTTTTGTGACCTAAAATGCCACAAAATTCTCCTGGAGAATGTTCCATGTGAATTCATAAAGAATGTGTACTCTGTGGATTGAGGATGGAATGTTCTGTATCTATCTGCCAAGGCCATCTTGTCAAGTGTGTCATTTGAGGCCAATGTTTCCCTATTGATCTTTTGTTTGGATGATCTATCCATTGGTGTAAGTGGAGTGTTAAAATCCCTACCAGTATTGTGTAAGTGTCTATTTCTCCTTTTATGTCTGTTAATAATTGCTTTGTATATTTAGGTGTTCCTATGTTGGGTGCATAGATGTTTACAAGTGTTATATCCTCTTGTTGGATTTTTCCCTTCATTATTATGTAGTGCCCTTCTTTGTCTCTTGTTATTGCTTTTATTTTAAAGTCTATTTTGTCTGATATATGTATTGCTATCTCAGTTTTCTTTTCATTGTCATTTGCGTGGAGTATCTTTTTCCATCCTTTCGCTTTCAGTTTGTGAGTAACTGTAGGTCTGAAGTGTGTCTCTTGCATGCAGCATATATACGGGTCTTTTTTTTTTATCCAGGCAGCCACCCTATGCCTTTTGATTGGAGCATTTAGCCCATGGACATTTAAAGTAGCTATTGATAAGTATGTGCTTCTTGCCATTTATTCTTATTTTTCTTCTGGGTGTTTTAGTAGTTCTTCTCTGTTCCTTTCTTCTTCTCTTGCTCTCATCCCTTGTGGTTTGATGTCTTTCTTTAGTGTTCTGTTTGGGTTCCTTTCTCTTAATTTTTGTGTATTTATTATAGATTTCTGGTTTGTGATTAGCATGATGCTCATCTGTAATAACCTACATATAGAGCAATCTATATTAAGTTGATGGTCTCTTTAGTTTGACCTCTTGTTAAAAGCCCTACTTTTTTTTACTCTCCTCCCTCTACATTTTGTGTATTTGATATCATATTCAATCTCTTTTTTTGAGTATCTGTTACCCTCTTATCACGGAAATAGACACTTTTAGTACTTTTGTTTTTTGACCTTCATAGGAGGTTGATCTGCTACCTTTACTGTATATTTGTCTTTACCATTTATTTTATTTTATTTTATTTATTTTTGGTAATTTTCTTATTCATATTTGTGGCCTTTTCCTTTCTCCTTAAATAAGCCCGTTTAACATTCCTTGTCAGCCTGGTTTATTAGTGATAAACTCTTTAGTTTTTGCTTGTCTGGAAAATTCTTTATCTCTCCTTGCATGCTGAATGATAACCTTGCCAGGTAGAGTATTCCTGACTGCAGATTTTCCATTTCAGCACTTTAAATATATATATCATGCCACTCCCTTCTAGCCTATAACGTTTCTGCTCAGAAGTCACCTGATAGCCTTTGGGGTTTCCTCTGCATGTAACTTGTTGCCTTTCTCTTGCAGCTTTTAGGTTTCTATCTTTATCTTTAATTCTTGACATCTTAATTATAATGTGTCTTGGTGTGAGCCTCTTTGGGTTCATCTTGTTTGGTACTTTCTGTGCTTCCTGTACCTGAATGTCTGTTTCCTTCTTTAGGTTGGGAAAATTTTCAGCTACTATTTCTTAAAATAGATTCTCTGACTCTTTGTCTCCCTCTTCTCCTTCAGGGACACCTGTAATAGGGGAAAAACTATGCTTGACATTGTCCCAGAGCCCCTTAGACTGTCCTTGTCCTTCTTAATCATTTTTTATTTCATCTGTTCAGCTTGGGTGATTTCCTCCAGTCTTTCATACAGTTCACTGATCTGTTCCTCTGTGTCATCTACTCTGCTATTGACGATTCCTTCTAGTGAATTTTCCTCTTCAATTATTGTCTTCTTCAGTTCTGATTCATTATTTTTTATATCTTCCAATTCTTTGCTGAAGTTCTCACTGTGTTCCTGTGTTTTTCTCCGAAGATTGGTAAGCATCTTTATGACTATTAGTTTGTGGTCTTTATTAAGTGGGTTGTTTATTGTTTTATTCAGTTCTTTTTCTGAGGATTTTTCCTAGTCCTTTATTCACAACATATTCCTTTGTCTCCTCATTTTGCCTACTTCTCTGTGCTCATTTATATGTATTAGGTAAATCAGCTACATCTCCTGATCTTGGAGAAGTGGCCTTATATAAGAGATGCCTTGTGAGGCCCAGTAGTGTGCTTCCATTTCATCACCAGTTTAAAATATTCCAGGAGTGTCTTCTGAGTTGGCTGTGTGTGTCCTTCTGTTGTGCCAGGTTTGCTCTTACTGCAGGTGCAAAGGAAGGCTAAGCTTTCCCTCTGCCTGGCTAGTGGTAAGGCTCAAGTGCATGTTGCTATTACAGTCTCTTTACTTACTTTATTCAGTGGGGAGAGCCCCAGAACAGTTGGTTGCAATGTCTATAGCACCTATCTGCTGCTCTTTTGCTCTTAAGTGAGTAGGCCCCCACGGAAACTGGTTGCTAGGCTCAGGGACTCACAACTGCTGTAGGACTCTAGCCTGGGAGTCTACTGTCAGCTCTTTCAGGAGTTTTTGGTGGACTCAGCCCCAGATGTGGCAGCACACAATTGTTTCAGGCTTTGGACATGGGACAGATCCTCTATGTGGCTGCTTGAGAAGCACAAGTCTGAGGCAGCTGACAAGCCCCACTGCCCACAGATCCCACACACCCCACCGACACAGTCCTGTCCTGTGTGCATGCCCTGCCCTGCTGCAGCAGACCTGCTAGCCCTGCTGCAGAGGTCCCACACACCCCACGTATGTGGGCCAACAAATTGCCTGAGGGCTTGCTGGTGGGTAGGGCCAGTCCCCAGGGCTACTGCCTGTCTTAGCTAAACTGGGTTAAATCCATACTCTAGTGGTTGAGGCAAGCCCCTGTGCTAACAGTCCAAGGGAAAAACTTCAATGGCATTTGCCAGCATCTATGTAACCATGCCTGTAGAGGTCACAATGGCTGCTGCCAAGGTCTCAGATCCCTGGAGAGTGGTCAGAGCAGACTCCTGCCTCTCTGAGATGCACCCAGAGCTTATCAGGTGATTCTCTTTCACCAAAGGACTGTGCACCTCTCTTGTGATTTTGTTTTGCCTTCTGGAATGGGTGAATTTGCGTGTGGGCCCTTTAAGAGCAGGCTTTTCTTTCTCTTATGTTCAATACCCCTTTTGAAGGATATTCCCCATTGTTGTTAATAGCCAGCAAAGCCAGGTAATATGACACTCATCTCAGTTGTGCTGAGTTCAAAAGCTGCTTATTATAGCAAAGTTCTCCTGCTCAGATTCCCAATTACTTCAGGAAAAACTTTGTACCCTAAGATTGCCCTCAGCCATGACTAGAATGTGTTTGTTTCCTCTCCGTAAAGATATTTCTACCTCTTCCACCTCACTCAGAGTTCTCCCTTGTTGTGAGGGTCCTTTAAAACCAGTTTCCAGTACTCTTTCAGGCGTCATTATTCCAAGGGTAGTTGTAAATTTGTTGTGTCCATGGGAGGAGGTGAGTTCAGAGTCCTCCTACACTGCAGTCTTCCCAAAAAACCATGTAGAGCTCCTTTAGAAATGATATCATCTGGAGGGATAAAGTAAGACTTACATACGTAGGCATACATAGACACAACAGACACGTTTAAAAAATTTAGCCATGTCTCAGGCACAAAATTCAAAAGAATAATTGAATCTAAATTGCTTCTTGGAAGATGGACTTACCCAGATGGCTAAAGATTTTTACTAAAGATTCTTTTCTTTTTGCCATAAGGATCCTCTTTAGAGCCATTTTTGAAGGCCTTTTTCCATTTTAGAAGCTTGTGCATGTTAATCAAAGAATACATTCCATTGTCTCTGAGAGGTTTTGAATCCTCCCTTTTGAGGGTGAGCCTTAAGGTGGAGATATCTGAAACAAAATCTCCCCAGAATAGCCATTATAATTTCAAATTACCTCAAAAGTTTATCCATTTACACCTGCTTAGTTTTAGATAAGGAATTTGGGGTACTTGAAATATGGGAGCTCAGTGAGAGAGGAGAGATGAGCAGCAGATTTGGTTTCATTTTGCTCCAGTGGTTGCTGGTGCAGCTGATATCATCCAATCTGGCTTGTTTCTTACTTAATTATTTCCTTTTAAAGAGGCAATGATGGTTTCCGATTATGTTTAGAAGCCTTAAAAAATTAAGACAGGCTTCCCAGTGCCTTTGAGATGTGCAATATCCTCTCTTTTCCAACTGAGTGCACAAATAAACCAACGTGGGGATATCAAGTGAGCCCCATTGTGGCCAAAGCAATTTTAGATCATCTCTAGTAATCTGGAGGCATGTGACAAGGAACTTGCAAGTGTTCAGTCCATAATTTTTGTACAGAAAGGTCATAGGAGTGGTGACAGGCAGTTGGCCACCTGCTGCCTCTTTAGAACAAGCTTTAGAACAAAAGGTACCCTCCCTGAATGGAGAAACATCCCTGAATGGAGAAACCTCCTTTTAAGCCAGCTGAACCTTAAAGAAACCCAAAATTGAAAAATTCTCCTCCTTAAAGAAACCAGAAATTGAAGGATTCCCCTCCTGAGGGATTCCTCTCCTTAAAGACACCTCTAGGCCTCTATCAAAGCATGAGAGGTTGAGGATGTGACAGGGCCTTGCCTTGATCACACCTGAGTCCATCTGAGATGTACAGGAGCAGACAAGTGGCTGTAGACATGAAGATACGCAGTGTCTAGCCATCCCCAGAAAGCAATCAGGTGGAAGCTTCACATTCCATCCTCATCACCAGCAATTTCAACTCAAATGAGCAGTTTTATGAGACAAAGATAAAGTTTTAAAGAAAAGAGACACTTTATTGAAGAGGTTTGCAAACTAGGAAGTACACGTCAACCAGCAAGCTGATGGGTGAACCCCCTCAGTCTAGGGTGGCTGGATTTTTACAGAAAAAAGAAATTGCAGGGTATGCAGGGCTAAGTCTGAGTCCAATTCTCATTGTTCACCCTGTCGGGACAGTTTTTCTTGTGCCCAGGGCTTTCCAAATGTTTTAACTGCAGGAGAAAACTACCACATTGTTCTCTGGCCATCTGGAGACAGTCAAGGTTAAAATGAAATGTTCTATTTCTGCACATAGTTCAGCCTTGAGGTGGTCATGGTAATGATCACATTGACTCTGGCTTTGTACATATCTATTTCTTATATCATGACTCCAAGTGTCACTCCGGCTTGTACCCTGGCACTCAGTTGTCCCATTAACCCACTGCTGCTTCCAGTGATTCACAGTAACTTAAAGGTTTATTACTTTCTTCAGTTTCCCTCAGTTATTTTCTTTCTTCTGGTTCCTGTACATCTTATCCTATCTGAAATAAAGGAGGGATGTTCCATTTATCTATTATGGCATAATAGACCGCCCCAAAAGAGGAAACAACAATGATCTTTTATTTTCCTCATGAATATGGAGTTGACTAGGCTCAGCTGGGCAGTTCTTGCTTGGGGTCTCCGATGTGATGATAGACAGGCTGGAGCTGGGGTCATCCTGAAAGCCTTCTTAACATGTCTGGGTTGGAAAGACTCAAACAGCTGAGTGCTGGATTCCTGGGTCTTTTAAGACATTTCTCTCTTTCTTGATAGATACACAGATGATAATAGATAGATAGATAGATAGATAGATAGATAGATAGATAGACAGATAGATAGATATAGAGGATAGATATAGATGGATAAATGTAGATATATGGTAGGTAAATAATTAGATATAGATGCATACAGATGTAGATAAATGGATGATAGAGAGATGGATAGAGGTATAGATAGATAAATGGGTAAATATAGATAGATGATTGACTGATATAGACAGATGGATAGATAGGTGATATATAGAATGATATATACATTCATAGAGACTTACATTGTTACACTCATAAGGACTTTTGTCATCTCAACCTAGATCCCATAGCAAGGACAATTCTTGGCCTAAAGAAGTGAATATGGAAGTTCAGATAACCAGCTGATGGCCTTCCAACCCAATATCGATAATCAAACACTCTGCAGAAGTTCTCATCCAGTCTGTGCAGGAGAGGAAGTGAATTGCTAAATTAACCAACATTGACTTGACAATTCCCCAGTCTTGCCTATCCTTGACCCCAAAGGGATAAACATGCTTCACCCTAGATTTTCGTGAATCCTGGACACTGCACAACCTGGATATGATCAGAGAGACTTGTCAGAACTCTGGGACAAGAAAAACAATTCTAAGGGAAGGCAGGAGAGGGCTCACATGAACACAGTGGGAGAGTTTCCCTAGAGTCACTGCAGCAGATCTTCCTCAACGTTGCCCACACTTAGCTGTGATGACAAAGGCACTCCTAGAATGTGGATATTTATATTGTTCTTTGGAAATTATTGAACAGCATCAGCTGAGACACCAAAGATCTCATACTTAAACCCCCATGGGAGATGTATGCAATTATTTTCTAAAGAGGTAGATGAAGCTTGAGTTGATAATGCTGGATTCCAAATTTCAAAAGGAAATTTGGCCTCCTGATGACTGAGGATAATATGTTGATGGAAATAATAGCTGACGTTTATTAAGTGCTCACCGTGTCCTCAGGGAACTGTGTCCTAAATACTTCATACACATCATCTGATTCCAGCGTAACTTGAGAAAGCTGCTGGCATTATCCCCCTATTTTGCAGATGGGGACTCTGAGGCACCAAGAATTAAGGTATGAAGGTGTTAAGTAACTTGCTCAAGGTCTCACTTATACGTGTCTATAGTGGAGGAAGGCACCAGATCCCTTTCACTGGGCTGCGCACCTATCCCCAAGTGCTGGGAGTGTTGGCTCTTTCTAGCTCACAGCTGCCCCATTCTCCAGAGTCTCTGGAGAATCACCCAGGGCCAAACTAAAGCCAATTCACTTGGGAGTTTAAGCATTTTCCCAAAAGCACTGATTGATCCAGACTCAGCCCTGGAAAGAGCCAGGATTCAACCCAGGAGCTCCAGCTTCAGATCCCCCATCTCTCAATCACTTTGTGGTGCTGCCTTCTTATGTTAAAACAAAACAAGTAAAATGAAGGTGAGAGAAGAGGACAGCTGTATAAGCCAAATGTGTTTCTCTGGCTCTTGCCCCTGCAAACAATCACAACTTGCTAAGGTCTTTTCACAGGACTATTTTCCTGAATCATCTCAGAGTAAATTGCAGACCTGGTATTTCATAAACCCCTGTATTTCCTGAAAACAAGGTTACTCTCCTACATTACCGCAATATGACCACTAAAGTTAGGAAGTTAACGCTGCCGCATTACTGTCATCAAACCCTCAGACTCCATTGAAACCCCACAGTTGTCCCAACAATGTGCTTTATAGCAGAAGGGCCCTGCCCATCTCTTCTGCTTAGATGTCACCTCTCTTTGGTTTCCTCTGGTCTGGAACATTCCTTAGTCTTTGGCTTTCATGACCTTTAGTCTTTGAAGATTACACCCCAGTTACAAACTAGAAGTAGAATATTCCTCAGTTTGGGTTTGTCTGATTTCTTTCAGGATTTCTTTCTGGTTTAGCTACTTGGCAAGACTATCACAGAGGTGATGCTGAGTTCTTCTCACTACGTTCCATCAGGTGACAATCAATTCACCCTGTTCCTGCTGATTCTTTCTCTCATCACTTGATTAAGGGGGTATCTGCCATGTTTCTCCACTGTGAATGTACACTTTCTCCCTGTAATTAATGAGAATTTTGAACAGCAGCACTTCGAAACTGTGTAAATATCCTCATCACATTGCAATGTATCCATTTATTTATATATATATGTGTGTGTGTATAAGTTGTGTTTTCCTATTTTATTCAATGGGTAATAATCTCTTACTATCCTTCTTTATTATGATGGTCAACTTGTCCCTGATTTCGCCAGTGGAAGCCCCTCAGGCTGGCTTCCATGTCCTGTTAACATGTCCTCACCACTGCTTAGCATTCTCTTGTATTCTAGCAGAAAAAGGTGTTCCAGGCTCATCTTGTACTTTCCCAAGTCCCGGCCCTGGAATAAGCCAATTTTCTAAGGAGCCCTGGTTCCTTTTAGCAGAAAATGGTATTTATAACCCAGGATATTGGCACCAGGTGCTCATTGCACTTAGGGCATCAGTCTAAGCCCAAACAGCAGAGAGAAGTAGGGAAGATATGTTTTTGTATCTACACACACACACACACACACACACACACACACACCTATCTGTCATGTATCTATCATCTATCTATATATAAAAGCATAAATTTACTTCCAGTTGCTGACACCACAGGGTTCATTCTGATTTTTCTGCCTTTCAGAATCAGAGACTCCCTTGTCCAACAGTGAAAAATATGGCTCCTATCATCCTTAATATGTTTAATTATTTGATCAACCCCCCTTTATGTGACGAATTCCTGCTCCATCACTTTCCACTCATGGATGCATGCCTCCTTACCCTACTTTGGTTCTCCACATCCTATTGAGGCTCTGACTTCTCTCTCCAGGCCCCCCTCTGTGTGGATCCCCTTCTCACTTTGCTTGGGCTCCCACACACATGTCAGACTACTCCTCCATGTGAGCACTCTCCCCATCCAACTCTATCTCTGAGTTGGAGCCACTGTGACCCCCCCCACTCGGCTCCCACCACCCAATGTGTGGCTGCCAACCATGCTGTGCCCCACCTACTGGCTTTAAGACTGAATTATCCAGGAAAGGAAAAGGAAGGAAGGGGAGAGGAGGAGATAGAAGGAAAGGGAAGGGGCAGAAAAGGAAAAGGAAAACCTTTGCACCTGCTGATACCAACTGAAACTGATGAGTATTTTTAGTCTTTCTGCTCAGTCAATTGACCTATCAACCATTTCTCATTTGATCTTCATTGTGTTAAGACAGTTGGGAGCTGAGGACAGAATACAAAGAGGTACAAGAAAACATGTTTCCCGCCTTCAGAAAAGTCAGCGCAGGTAAGATAAGAACAGTAAGTCAAAACTAATAATATAATAATCAGTGCCTCAGTTGAATGTTACAAACGATATGTGCTCCAAAAATGAGAGAATTGGACTATTAATACACTTTCTAAGCAACAGGAAAAATCACAGTGGATTAACTCTCACCTGTCTTAAATATTAAACGGGAGTTCTGAAAAGGGCCCCAGCCGAACAGTGATTGTGATGGTCAAAACCACTTAGTTGTTGGCTCACTGACTCAGTTCTATAGATCCCCCCTAATGTGCACTAAGGCATCAGATAACACTTTTGTAAAGAGATATTTATTGACTTTCCCAATGTATAATACTTCATGGAATATTCAAAATGAACATGTGATATAAATGTCACTACTACAATCAGCACAATAATTCTTGTTTTCTTTAAAGTTTGCGATACAATTGTTGAGAAACTTTTATTCTTGATCAGTGCTCAGGAAAAGTAGATGCAAGTAACTGGGGGTGGATGGAGCTCATCCTGTGAGAAACAGATAAGCTGAGTCCACATATCTGACACTTACTTTGTCCTCTCCTTTACACCACACAACATATAATATTCTACTTAGACAATGAGAAAGCTCAATGAATGTAAGAACCCCTAGGCATCCATCAAGTGCAGTAGGTTAAGACAATCTTTATTCTGGGTTTCATTCACAAAGTAATTTGAAGTCTTTTGTGTTCTGGGATACAGCTTCCTTGAAGAACAAAGCGGAAGTCTTTAGCGAAAATCAGGCTCCACTCATGGTCCCATCTCTCGACTCAACTTTCAGAACAATGGGTTTTTCCGGTCGAATAAGTCCTTGACTGACTAATTTCAGGGGAATCTGCAATAGTTAAACAGCCAAAGAGAACTGACTAACAAAGATCCAACAACAACAGCAGCGAATTAGACAAGATACCTTAAGGACAGTAATGCTTTACAAACATATAAAAACTACTTTGAGCATCATATATCCTTGATTCTTTATATTTATTCTATAAACTGTGTCAGATTGCATAGTCAAAATTTTAGCCATCCATTCATTCAACAAAATATCTATTGAAGACATATTCCACACCAGGCTGGACACAAAATCAAGTTGGCTTATGTTCCGTTTTGATTTAAATTTTAACTAAAATGGATAAACTTAGGCTTTATGGCAAATTATTTTGAAAAGCCAACAGAATTAACTTTGTGTATGTTCAAACTTGCTAGGTATCCTGAGTGCATATTACACTTCTTATTGTATGAACCATCCTCAAATTCTAAAGAGTCTAGTCACCTCTCCCAGTGAAACCCATCCAGTTTCATGATGGGAAGAGGTCTTTATGAAGCATTATGCCTGTCTTCTAACATCTCTTGGTTCCCATATAGTGCTGACGGTAAACTTCTGAAAATCTACAGCGTTTTGACTGATACATTTATCTCCATTCTCAGCCAGTCGCTTCATCAGGGTTGAGGGATGAGCAGGAAAGTAACTTTCTGAATTCAGTTAATCAAGGGCAAGCAAATTGTCGTGGAGAGTGAGAAGCGCCACCCTGTGGATGACTGGGAGCTTTCAGGGAGTGTCTGCTCTATCCTAACTGTACCAGACATCTGCTTTCTCTCGTGACTGATTCCCCTGTTCACACACTTACACCATTACTACAGAGCTGGCCTAAAGCCACAAATAAGATCAAAACCATCTGTATCCTCCTCTACCTGCATGGAGCCTACTTAAGAGGAAGAGCTGCATATTAAGTGCACAAGTCCTAGAAATAACCTTCTTATAGGGCCTTGCTTGATATGAATCAATGACTACTCTTCTTTATATTCTTCAGAAGACAGATTTGATTCCACGTCTTTCCATAAATGTAAAACCTTGTTATTTTATAATTTCAAATGGCATGCATATATATCCCCTGCAAACAGACACATACACAACATTCACATACACAAACGTCAGTTGTTAAAATTTTCAAATTAAAACTGTCTAAAAATTTTTATCCAAGAGCTCTAAATCAACTTCAAATCACTCCATATGCATTCACTGGATGACTACAAGTCATCCAAGTTTATGAAAGCAATGGAATGAGGTGGTAGAGTTAACAACAATCTTGAGTACAAAGAAAACACAGAGAACCAAACTGGATGATTTAATGACAAATTATTAAGTGATCTGACCAATGAGACCAGCCTGAAGAAACCAATAACAGAGCAGAGGAGAGAATGGGCTCTTTACTAGATGGGGAAGATGGTGGGGGTGGGGATAGAACCAGGATTTGAAGAATGAGAACATAATGAGGAGGAAGGTGGGAAGAACATTCATAGAGTTATTATTAAGGTGGGAAAGGAGTCCAGCTTGACTGGAGCAGAGCTATTGGAAGGTGAGGTCAAAGAAGCAGGATGGCTCTGGACTGTCGGAGTTCTTCACATCTGGCAAAATGCTTTCAATGGGAGATTCTCAACCTAGGCTGCACAGGAGATACAATGGGGGTGCTTCTAAGACACACTCTGGGCAAATTATTTTACAGTTTCTGAGATGTCCTAAGTATCAGAGTTTTTTTTAAAGCTCCATGGTTATTTCATTTTCAAGACAATGGTTGAAAACTACTGTCATGAAGCTTCAGTAAGTTCTGTTAGAGAAGAGCCTCCTTCGAAAGTCACAGCATGGTAATTATTGCACTTTCTGGCTGTGCACAACACTTCCTCTTCCTTCTAGTGGACTTGAAAGCAAAGTCAAAACTTTGCTCAACTTCAAAGAATTGGGCATAATCACAACACACTATCAGCATCGACTCTAGATTGCCTTTATAGTTGAGTCTTTAAAAAGCCACAGTCTCAGCATTCGAGAACAAAAGACCCCTAAATGTCACAGATGGCTCCAAATAGATTCTCTGGCCAATAGAATAAATTATTCTTTGAATAGAATACATTCTTTTATTTACATATGCGTATATATAGACCCTCTCAGTTGAAAAAAACCTCCCATAAATCATTATTCACGCAGAAAGTTCACTGTCTCACCTGCGTTTCTTTACAAGGTTTGAAGGAGAAGTTCTGCAGCACTCTGACAACCGCAAGTTTTATGTTTACGATAGCGAACCTCATGCCAATACAGTTTCGGGGTCCAGTTCCAAAGGGCAGGTATGTATAAGGATTTATGCTGTCCTTGTTCTTCTTACTGAACCTGGTTCCACAATAGTAGAGAAAAACAAGTTAATGAAATATAAAATCCACAGGAGTTACAGGATTGGGGTTTTCACTTAGCCCCTTCATCCTGTAGTACACAGAACACTTTTGTGCACTAGTCATTGACATCCTGCTATGGGTATTTTGCTGTGAGAATTGTAAACTATAGACCCTTTCCATTCTCCTTACCCTATAGGATCTTTCAGTCTTGTTGATGAGATAAGATGAATGCTATTTAAGAGAAAATTTATCTTTAAACACAAAAACTACATTCAGGGTGGTGGGATGTTCACACTCTGAAAAGCAAGTAAGAAATGAGAGTGATTGAAGGAAAAGTAGATTCTTGCTTCCACTCATACTTATGTTGGTCATGTGCTCATGGAGAAAGGAAGCACAGGAAATGCCTCCCATTCTTTAAATTGTTATTTTCCCTTCATTTCCTTTCGCTCTCCTCTCCTCCTCCCTTTCCCTCTCTTTCTCTCTCCCTCTCTTTCCCATAGAATAGCTTATGTCAGGTGATTTATATGGGCATATGAGGATACTCTACCATAGTACAATCACTAATTTCCTTGTCTAGCTGTTTCACTAAGCTATAAATTCCTTAAAAGTTAGATCTGTTTTATTCAAATTTGATTCTGCAATATTTGGTTATATGAAGAAAAAGGTGGATTTGGCAAAAGTGATAATGATATCGTGGTTATGCACTTTTTAAAGAGTCTTTGTATTTTGGAGAATATTCTGGACTATTTCAGATGACACATCTTAAAATAATATTGGATTCAGAAGAAGGGTAGCAGTGGTGTGTGGATGGGGCAGCTGACATAGGTTGACAATTTTTGGGCAAGCGTTGTTGGGCACGTATAGGTGCATGAAAACTATCCCATAGACTTGAGTCTAGGGACTATGCTTGTCTATATGTTGAATACACATATACTTGTGTATGTCGAAAATTCCCCTTAAAAAATTCCATAGAGGAATGGCACTAACGTTTTAAAAAATGGAATGTGGGAACATTGGTGGTAATAGCAGAGAGTTGAAGAGAGCAGCACAGAAAAAGATACAGGAAACAAAAGTCCATATTCCTAAAATCAGATAACCATCCAGTAAATAATGGTATACACATACAATCACACTCACAAGTATATATAGTGTAACATTAGATGTTGTTTATAGTTTACTGTTACATAAAGTAAGCAGTTCAGAGTCTGATAAAACATAATTCCAATATAACTTTTAAAACTCTATATACGCATAAAACCATGTCCATAAAGACATATATCACATTATTAATGAGGCCTATCTTAAGGTATGGGGACTCCGGACAGCTATAATTTCTTTTTTCTAGTCTACAGTTTGTAAAATTTTGACAACAAATAATAATCACTCTTGTAATAAGAGAAAAAACTTTCAAAAATAAAATGATGTACAAACAAGTGATTGTAGAATCACACACTTGTCATCTATACTAAAAGATGTCAGTATATGCTTGAACCAGCCTGAATCAGGGTGAGTCCTCTTCCCCAGGTGCTCTGTACCTTTCAGGACGGAACTCCTCAGGTTCCGACCAGAACTCTGGGTGTTGGTGAAGAACAAAGATTGGCATCATCACTGTTGTCCCTTTGGGAATGAACACCCCATTGATTTCCACATCTTTCTTACAGACCCTCTCAAGTCTATCAGCAATTGGGAATAATCTGAGAGTTTCATTCAACACCACATCAAGATATTCCATCTGTACCAGGGCATCATAGGTAGGAGGTGCCTGGAAGAAAGAAACAGATTTTGATAAACAGAGACTTGGGATCAATTTTCCACTCAGCCTATGCAGGACTATTGAAATGTTGAGTACAAAAGAAATAATTTATTTTGGTAAAGGACCTTAGAAGTTACAGATATTTTAACATGTGTCATGTTCTTTGACTTCCTCGATGGCTCACTGTGATGCATAGAGTATCTATGGCTATGGGACACTGTTGGGACAATCTTCTAAACAGGGCCTTAAATCTCTCACATTACCATGTAGTGGTTTTTCTTTCTCACCTGAACAAATGTGACTAATAGCATATGACCCTTACTCTTAAGTGAAATATCCCAAAGTCACTGTTTCCTTTAAAAGAAGAGGCCACAAATCTCTACTAAGGAAAGAGAAAGTGTGAAAGAGCAAATATCCCTATTCAACACAAAGGTTATTTAGTTGACAAATCCTACTTGCTAACTTCTTAGGTTATATATGTAAAAGACTTGGAGAAAAACACTGTTATATAAAAGCTCTATAAATAACATGGGGAGAAGCTAATACCTTTCTAAACCAAATTTGACAAAAGAAGGATAAGATTGGATGCTAGCAGGACACACAATTTCATTTATATGGAAAGATTTAAGAGGATCTCTTCTCACTCTCAGCCCCACCCTCTGTTGCTGAAACAGTGTCCTAGTTGTAGCTTCAGGATCTGACTGTAAGCTCTGAGGGTCTAAAAACGCCACTCCAGCCACAGAGGCCAGGTCTCTTCACACCACAAAGAATTCCAGTTTTCGCAGAGATGTGAAAACTCTGTGGACAATATGTGGCTATCACCTGGTGTTATATTTCAGAGGCAATATTGTAGAGGTTAAGAGTTTGGCTCAGGAGCCAGATATCCTGGCTCATAGCTTGGCTTCTTCAGAGCTTGTTGTATGACTAGCATATGAAAGTTATGTCATCTTGCTGTTGCTCAGTTTCTGATATGTTACTTGGAGGTAAATAGATTAGACATTCAATAGGGTTGTGTGTCAGAGATATTCAATGCTCACCCAACATCCATGTAGTCCCTCACATTTCTCAGCCCACTTGAACTTAGGGGAAACCAGCAATGCCAATGGGCTGTGAGCTGAGGTGAAGCATGTCAGTTCGGGGACAAAACATTTGAAAAGCTATGAGCAACACTACAGTCTTGATCTCCAGCCAACACAAAGACCTTATGTTCCAGATAATCAACTATAGGAAGGTGGATCCTTACAGCCCATATCCCCAAGCAATTATGTGGAGCAGAGACTCCCACTCCCATCCTCCACTAAAATCCTTTCGGCATCTAAATATGAGTTAGAAGTAAATCTTTGTTATGTAAAGCCACTGAGATTGACGACTAATCTGTTACTGAGGCATAACCTAGACTATCCTAACACAGAATTTTATGAAGATTAAACTCATGGATAAACAGAAAAAATTTAGAACAGACATATATAGTAAGAAGCAAACGTTAGCTATTAGTATTGTTGATGCCTTGTAATTATTATTATAAAAAAAGGGAGACACAATGCTTAGCTAGCCTCTGCCCCTAAGTGACCTTTTCCTCAGATTGCAATCAAAAGAATCACAATATGGGCTTTACCAGGGAATATAGATAATCTCTAATTTAGATAGGTCTCCTTACCTTATACATGAAGGACCTATGACTCAGAAAGTTCATAAGACTTGTCCAAAGCCAAAGTTAGGACTCAAAGTCATGTCTTCCATTTCCTACCCTATGCTCTTTCCTGTACACCAGGGTTTTCCTGTCTGAAAAGTTTACCTAGGTTGGTAAATTACACTAATGGTCCCAACTCTCCACCCTTCCTGTGTTCATGCCTTTTGCTATCTAACTTTGTGGTGCCCTCTCTGATTCTTGGGTTGGCCATGTGGCTTGCATTAAACCAATGGAATGTTGGCTAAGTGTCTTGCAAGCACAGTTTTGAAAGGCATCCATAGGACTGGGCTTCATGCTCTTGTCCTTTACCATTGTCCTGAGAAGAACACACCCAGGCTCGCTTTCTGGACCATGAGAGATATATGGATCATGTGTGGAGCTTGGTCAGCCCAGTCAGCTTAGCCAAGGCCAGCCTAGATCATCCAACAGGCAGACCAAAGCAAGTCCAGCCAATATCAACGGAGATAACTTATTGTTAGATGCCACTGAGGTTTTGTGATTTTCATTTGGCATTATCACAGGAACAGATAACTGAAATGCCAGGGCTAGCACTTTTTTTCAAAGATCTTGTATGTCTCTGAGTAGCATACGTTATCCAGTTTTCTCCCTTTGTTTTTGTCTCTTCCTAAATAGCACAGGTAAAAGAACTGATTTTATGCTTTTTGAAAAACTTGTCCTAGGAAGTGGTGAGGAGACATTTTTGCTAAGACTTCATCTTCTCCCTCCCTCTCCAGGTACCATCCACTCACCTTATTGGGGAAAGTCGCATCAATCTCCTCCTGTAGCTTCTGCTGGACATCAGGGTGAGTGGCCAAAAGATACAGAAGGAAGGAAAGAGAAGTGCTAACAGGCTCATAGCCAGCAAAGATAAACGTAATAGATTGGGCCACAAGTTCTAGATCAGACAGAGCTAAAAGGAGAGGAAAGACGTTTTAGGTAAAGTACGTCAACATGACACAGCACAGTTTAGATGCCTTTTGCTATCTAACTTTGTGGTGCCCTCTCATTCTGATTCTTGGGTTGGCCATGTGGCTTGCTTTAAACCAATGGAATGTTGGCTAAGTGTCTTGCAAGCACAGTTTTGAAAGGCATCCATAGGACTGGGCTTCATGCTCTTGTCCTTTACCATTGTCCTGAGAAGAACACACCCAGGCTCACTTTCTGGACTATGATGGACTATGGATTCAGATGATGAGAAATACAAATGAAACTCCCAAATCCCTAGGGAAAAACAAGAAAATGAGTTCAGAGTCAAACTGGGAGTGGTTTGCCTTCTGATGTCTATCTTACAGAGCCAGAAAAAAAGGCAAAAATGATCTTAATCCTTTTCCTCAAGGTCTATACTATTCTTGGCCATCTCCTTCTGGTTATGCCACCCTTCCCACAAACTCAGCTGGGTAATTTAAAAAGTAACATTTCTATCTAACACAGTATTAATAGCATTGTCCTTTGGAGAATCCTATAAAAATACTTTACCCAAAACTATACAAGTAATATGGTTTAGTATTCTCCCCAAGGAAAAATTCAAATTATTCCAGCTAGAATATAGTTTGAAACTTTTTAAGAGAGTTTGCCATATCAAGACTTAATTTTAGAGAAAATTAAAGGATTTTTCATCTAATTATGTTTGAAGGAACTTAAGAGAATAATATGCACTACAGATAAACTCTTGCTACTCAAAATGTGGTCCATGGACCAGCAACATCAGCAGTATCTGGGAGTTTTTTAGAAATGCAGAATCTTAACTCCTACCCTAGAACTATCTAATCAAAGCTGAACTTTCATGAGATGTAGTGGTTTCTGTGCACAACATAGGTGGAACAGCATGGATTGCTATATGAGAAGCGTCAGGTAATGGAAGACCTGGAGCACAAGTCTTCAAGTGGAAGATCTCAGATATATACAGAAACTATGGGGACAGACAAAATGCTGGAAGTGTGGTGGTTGACCCTTGTCTGATCAATGGCATTAAAATAGCAGATGAAAGATTGGGTCAATAGAAAGACATTGGCCAGAATGAAATAAAAAACATAGGGGGCCAGCCCCGTGGCTGAGTAGTTAAATTCACACACTCGGTTCAGCAGCCCAGAGTTTTGCATGTTTGGATCCTGGACATGGACATGGCACCACTCATCAAGCCATGCTGAGGCGGCATCCCACATAACACAACCAGACGGACCTACAACTAGAATATACTACTTTGTATGGGGGCACCTTAGGGAGAAGAACAAAAAATAGGGTCCATTGAGAGTAACATCAATTCTCAATCAATAATGACCTGAATGTAATCTTCCTCACCACATGCTGTCCCTCATTGTTTACTTCATACTCAGGAAGCTACCCCATGATTCTAAGTTGGCATCCCCTTAGATTTTCTCCTGAAAGACATTGAGCACACTCAGATTTTAATCTATTTGATAAACACTAGATTAGGACATTTAGATATTCTGAGATTTGAAATAAACATGGTACCCATCCAAATCATGTAATTCACAGTTTAAAAGAATACAAAATGAGGAAAAGAAAGGTCTACAGAGTTCTGATTTCCCAATGATGATTTCTGTGATGCTATTGTGGGTAAATTCAACTGTCAAATTCTTTCCTCCAGTTAGCATGAACTTCATGATACTCAAGGTTTAGAGCTCTCCTGTCCAATATGTTAGCTACATGTAGCTCTTTGAATTTTAACTAATTAAATTTAAATATAACTTAAGCTTCAGTTCTTCAGTGACACTTGCCACATGTCAAGTGTTCAATAGCCACATGTGCCTAGTGGTTACTACATTGAACAGTGCAGATAAAGAGTATTTCCTTCATCACAGAAAGTGGTATTGGACTAGATAGATAGATAGTAGATAGATAGATGTAAATGTAGGCATAGATATAGATATATTTATAGTGGCGTGCTGGACTCAGATCATCCCTGTACTCCAGAACCAATTGTTAAATATTCAGGAATTTTGTGAGATGGCTGTAAAACCATTGGTAGCTTGAAATTAAACATATGGGAGTATTTATGTCATGGAAATAAACTATAAATCAGAAACTAATTTTTTTGAGAAATAGAGACATTTTCTTTACATCACTGGTTATGGGTAGTGATAGAAATATTTATGTTTATCAGTTCTGAGTGACTGTATTTGATGTGCTTAGCTTTGCCCACTGAGAGTTTCTAGAATCAAAGACACCTATAGTAACAGTGAGCTACTACAAATGACCAGCAATGAGAAAACACATTTTGGTTTCTAAATACTATTTCTCAATAAAAGGAACCAGAGCTCCTGAAGAAATGGTTGATTCCAGGGCTGGTCAGGGGAAATAGAAGAGAAACCTGGAATGTCTTGCAAGAGAAAGCAAGGAAGTGTTCAGAAAATGATAGCTGAAAAGGATACAGGATACTCAGTAGACTATAATCATGGATATATGTCGTTATACATTTGTCAAAACCCGTAGAATGTGTTATACCAAGAGTGAACACTAGTGTAGAATATGGACTTTGGGTGGTGGTAATGTGTCAGTGTTGGTTCATCGATAGTTACAAATGTACCACTCTAGTGAGGGACTTCGAGAGTGGAAGAAGCTGTGTGTGGCTGGGGCAGGAGATAAATGGGAAATCTCTGCACCTTCTGCTCAACTTTGCTGTGAATCTAAAGTTTCACTAAAATATAAAGTCTATTGAAAAAATAAAATTAAAAAAAGGAAGAAGAAAAAGAAGGATACAAGAGCCCACTTGAAAGGGCTTCCAGTGGACAAACCTGAGAGAATTTGAGCATAAAAATAAAGGATGATGTAAGTAAGAGATTAAATTAGTAACATATGAGATCATAAGGATATAAGTAAACAAATAAATAAATAAATTGGGAAGAATGGAAAGTTCTCCCTTACAAGGGAACATCAACTCATAAATGTAGAAGAAATAATGGAATGAGAAAGTCATTATTTTGCAACCATTGAAGTAGTAATGGTCTCAGTCAAAAACCATTCACATTGATAAAACTAGTTGGTGAAATTGAAGAGGAACTGAATGTTTACATGGTCTCAAAGGCTTCCCCCATAAGTTACTTATTAATTACATGGATAAAAATAAAACTTTTTCAGTAGATTAAGCTAGTGAATACAACTTTAATCCAGTGTCCAAGATAAGATCCCAACACTGTGGCAATGTGCTTCCTAAGGTGATAAAGCCTTGATGCAAATTTCCAGGAAGAGGTTCTGATTCACTGAGTCTGAATGAGGCCTGAAAACTGACAAGGAATCAAGCTCTCCAGAGGTTCTCATGTAGGTCATCCACAGACACTGACTAACTTCTAGGCAGGAAACACTTGTTTCTGTTTGCTCTTCAAGTTTTGAAAAGAGTTGTGAATGCATGCTCTAGAAAGTGCCTCTGGCTACATTTATATCTGAACATGTGTCTTTCTTAATTGGGCAGAAATTCTCATCTGTCTGGAAAACTTCCCTCATGTTTTTGGAACCACCACCACCCTCTGAGCCACCACACAGTGGCCCTCTGAAGCACTCCTTGGTTACCTTTAAGGTTGTCTATTTCTTTGGAATTTTGGGAGTTAATCATTAGCTGAAGAAAATCCACTCGTTGCTGGAAGCAGAAAGAGAAATTTCAATAAAATTCACTTTTGAAGTAAGAAATAAATTAGGAGTTCAGTATTTACCCTCTTCTCTGAGAATATAGCCCCTTTAACTCCAGAAAAGTGACTAGTATTGTCTCAACAAAATAACCCAGCTAAAAATGTGAGAGAGCAGATTATGTCCTCGAGAGGAATCCAGCCATCATGTCCAAGTACTTTTTGATCCTTGTTCTCTCTGATTTTTGGCTTCTCTGGCTTTTGACCACAGCTTCCTGGCCAAAGAGTTACCTGCTCCTCTTCCTGTCATGCCTGCCTGCTCAGGAGGAAGTCCCTGACTTCAATCATTTTTCTTTCCAGCTTTAATTCTTAATGAATGGCAACATAGATTAATCCTCTGATACATGTTGAGTTCATCAGGAGTTTTTCTGTAAATATCTTCAAGTGCTCCACCCTCCCAGAACTCTACACAATCTTCAGTGACATCCTGCTGTACTCAGCCCTGTCTCCCTGACCTGAAGACATCCTTGTGCTGGTCTCCAGACCTCATGAAGGCAAACTAGGGTCAGTCACCCTGCAGCCTCAATGCCCAGAGAAGACTCCTGCTCACTCCAGACTATTAGAGGGCTCAAAGTTAACATAGGCTATACTCCACAAGGTAGCCTCATGGGAACTTCCACTGAGTAATGTATCAAATGAAAGGCTTGATAGAAGTGATTTTTTGCTAATATAAGATCTGGGGAAATTATTATACCAGTAAAATAATTTTTAAAGAGTTACTTTTTTCCTTTCACAATTTATTGAATGGAAGTGGAAAAGTTTTTATCTCAACAATATTCATGCAGTAACATACATTTCTCAAGCTTATTATTAAATTTTAAACATTGTTCTCCAACTTATTTTCTTCCTCCCCAGCCTCCACCTTCCTCATTTTCCCCCAAATGTTAGAACTCTTCTGCTCTAAACCCTAGAGTTCTCTGCCTACCATTAAAAATTTATAGAGAAGTGTGCAAATCATATGTATACAGCTCAATAAACTATCAAAAATTGAACACTATCATGTAACCACCACCAGATTTACCTTTGCTTTATCTTTGAGACGACTTTCTTTCATCTTTTTTACAGATTTTATGAAGAAATCAGTAACACATTTTGGAAAAACAAAGATATTTAATGCTTCATAAACTGGGATAAGAAATGGAAAGAATACTGTAGGGAAAAGAAAAAAAAGCACAATTGAAATTGCAAAATTTACATGAAGCAATTGTAGTTTACTACACAGAATAGTAAAAGACACCAGGCTTCTCAACCAAGAATCATTCCCTCATTGACCTTTGCTTGGACTGCCAAGCCAAGGGCTGAGCAAGGGCAAGTCCACACATAGGCTCATCTTTAGAGGAGTGAGGTCAGTGACCCCTCCTGTATCTTTGGAGTGACAAAAGAAACAAGATTGCATTCCTTGACCTTTTAGCCTTTTATCTATTTGGATTGAAGTCTCTTTGGATAAACCAGACCATAGTCTGCTACTTTAATTAATCATACAGTTCAAGAAATTAGAGTCATGATAGAAATAACACATGATGTCTTTCAACCAGTATAAAATGAAACTAGAAATCAAAAACAGAAGGAAAACTGGGAAACTCATGACAAGTATGTCAAAATTAAATAATACACTCATAAATAACTAATAGGCCAGAAAAGAAATCAAAAGGGCAAATTTGAGATAATAAAAATGAAAACACAATATACCAAAACTTACAGGATGTAGCAAAAGCAGTGTTCAGAGAGAAATTTATGGTTATAAATATCTACATTTAGAAAAAACAAAAGTCTCAAATCAGCAATCTAACTTTCCACATTAACACACTGAAAAAAGAAGAGCAAATGAAACCTAAAGCAAGCAGAATAAAGGAAACAATAAAGTTAACAGCAGAAACTAATGAAACAGAATAAAGAGTAATAGAGAAAATCAATGAAAGTAACAGCTGATTCTTTGAAAAGAACTTTAGCTAGATTGACCAAGGAAAAAGGAGAGAAGATTCAACTTACCAGCATCACAAATGAAAGAGAGAACACTACTACTGATGTTAAAAAAAATACAAAGAACTATAAAGGAATACTATGAACAATTGTACGCCAATAAATTAGATAACTTAGATGAAATAGGCAATTTCCTAGAAAGAAACAAACTATAGGAACTGACTCAAAAGGAAAGAGACAATCTGTGGTGGTTAGTAGAGGGGAATGGGGCTGCGGGAAGGCAAAAGGGGTAAAGAGGCATATGTGCATGGTGATGGATGGCAACAACACTTTTGTGGTGAACACAATGCAGTCTATATAGAGGTCAAAATATAACGACGTACACTTGAAATTTATATGATGTTATAACCCTATGTGACCTCAATAAGTAAAAAGAAATAGATAATCTGAATAGAACTATAACAAGCAAAAAGATTGAGTGAGTACTCAGGAAGCTACTTGCAAAGAAAAGCTCAGGTCCAGATGGTTTCAATGAGGAATTCTACCAATTATTTATAAAGGAATTAAAACCAATATTTCACAAGCTCTTCTAAAAAGTAGAAGAGAAGGGAATACTTCCAAACTCATTCTACAAGGCCAGTATTACCCTAATACTACAACCAGACAAAGACATCATAAGAAAAGAAAGCTATGCACCAATGTATCTTATGAACAACATTTCATAAGCACAAATCCTCAACAAAATACTAGAAAACTGAATCCAGCAACATAGAAAAAGAGGTACACAGCAAAACCAAGTGGAGTTTATCCCAGGAATGCAAGGTTGTGTAATACACCATATCAACAGAATAAAAAATAAAAAGCACATGATCATCTCAATAGATGTAGAAAAAGCATTTCACAATTTTGTGTTAAAAACACTCAACCATCTAGGAATAGAAGAGAATTTCTTCAACCTAATAAAGGACATCTATATAGGAATTAAAGAAGTAAAACTATCTCTATTATAAGATAGCACGATCTTGTATATAGAAAATCCTAAAGAATCCACTAAAAACCTCTTACATATGATAAACTAAGTCAGCAGGCTTTCAGGAAACAAAATCAATATACAGCTCAATATTTCTATACACTGCAATAAGAAGTTCAAAAGTGAATTTAAGAAAAGAATTCCATTTATGTTAACATCAAAAGGAACAATATATTTAGCAATAAACTTAACAAAATGAGTGCAAAATTTATACTCTGAAAATTACAAAATATTGGTGAAATAAATTAAAGAAGATCTGAGTAAATGGAAAAACATCTCACATTCATGGAGAGAAAACTTAATGTTGTCAAGATGGCAATACTCTCCAAATCAACATAAAGGTGTAATACATTTCCTATCAGAGTCCTAGCTAGTTTCTTTGTATAAATTGAAAAGATGAATTTAAAATTCATACTGAAGCAGGGAACCCAGAATAGCCAAAACAATCCTGAAAAAGAGAAGAATTAAATTGTAGGACTCACACTCTCAATTTCAAAACTTACCGCAAAGCTATGATAATCAAGACAATGTGGTACTGGCATAAGGATAGACAAATAGATCAACAGAATAGAATTTAGGGTCCAGAAATAAACCCACATGTCTATAGTCAAGTCAATTTTGAGAAGTGTTCCAAAGCCATTTAATGGGAAAACATAGTCTTTTCAATAAATGGTGCTGGAACAACTGGATGGCCACATGCAAAATAATGAAGTTGATCTCTTACCTAACTCCATAGACAAAAAAAAAAAAACCCACTCAAAATGGAGCAAAGACTTAAACATAAGAGCTAAAACTATCTAACTTTTGGAAGAAAACCAAGGAATAAAACTTCATGACTTCAGATATGGCAATGGATTCTTAGATATGACATCAAAAGCACTGGCAATAAAAGAAAAAATACATACATTGTACACCATCAAAATGCAAATTTTTTTTCTTCAAAGGACACTAACAAGAAAGTGAAAGATACCTAAAAAAATGGGAGAAAATATTTTTAAATCATACATCTGATAAGGGACTTTTATCTAAATCATCTAGAGAACTCTTAGAGCTCAAGAACAAAAAGCCCAACAACATGGCTATAAATGGGCAAGGCTTTGAATAGACATTTATCTAGAGAAGATAGAAAAATGGCCAACAAACATGTAAGATGTTGTTCAACATCACTAGTCATTAGGGAAATGAAAATCAAAACCACAATGAGATACCACTTCACATCTACTCGGATGGCCATAATGAAGAAAAAAGAAAAATATTGACCAAGTGTTGGTGAGGATGTGGAGAAAATGGAACCTTCACGTGTTACTGGTGCAAATGTAAATTGGTATTGCTATTGTGGAAAACAGTTTGGCAGTTATAACTATAACTCAGCAATTCTGCCCCTAAGTAAATACTGAAAAGAATCAAAAACAGGTATTCAGATTTAAAAAAAAAACTTGTACATGAATGTTCGTTGCAGCACTATTCACAACAGCCAATAGGTGGAAACAACCCAAATGTCCATCAGCTGATAAATGGATAAACAAAAGGTGGAATGTCCATACAACAGAATATTATTTAACCATAGAAAGAAATGAAGTACCCATACATGCTATGACATGGATGAACCTTGAAAAGAGTAATGCTAAATGAAGAAAGCCAGTCACAAAAGACCACATATTGTATGATTCCCTCTATATGAAGTTTCCAAGCTAGCTAAATCTATAGAGACAGAAAGCAAATGAGTGGTTACTTAGGACTATGGGAGTGGGAGGTGGTAGTTAAAAAGTACAAGGTATCTGTGTTGACAAAAATGTTCTAACAATTGACTATAGTGACTACTGCACATAACTTTGAATGTAATAATTTTTTCAATTTCAATGGATTATAATCGACATACAGTACTTTATAAGTTTAAGACATACATCATAATGACTTGACATATATATTGTGAAAAGTTAGTTAACCATCACCTCATATAATTACAAAAAAAATTTCCCTGGTAATGAGAACTTTTAGGATACACTCTCTTAGTAACTTAAAAATATACCACACAGGAGTGTTAGCTTTAGACATTATGTTGTACATTACATCCCCAGGAACTATTTATCTTACAACCGAAAGTTTATATGTTTGGACCACCTTCTCCTAATCCACCACCATCAATCTCCCCTTTGGTAGCCACAAGTCTGATCTCATTTTCTCTGAGTTTAGTGTTTTCAGGGGCTTTTTAGGTTCCATAGATAAATGACATCACACAGTACTTGTCCTTCTCTGTCTGACTTATTTCATTTATCATAATGCCCTCAAGGTCCAGCCATATTATCACAAATGGCAGGATTTCCATTTCTTTTATGGCTGAATAGTATTTAAATTTAAATATAAACTACATTTTCTTCATTCATATATGCATGGATGCTTAGATTGTGAAAAAATTGAATTGTATATTTTAAATTGTTTAATTATATGATATAATAATTATATCTTAATAAAGCTCTTACAAAAAGGAAGAAAGGAAGAAAGGAAGGAAAACAAAAATAGTAGTCCACATACGTATTGAGAGGAAGAATGGATCAAGGAAATCAAATCTTAAGAGCTTCTTAGTATTTTCCACAAAAGGATCTTGTGGGTTATTGAGGGAATCTATGTTCACTCCAAATGATGTGCTAGTAATCACATCCATGCTGTAGGCCCCAAAGATGCTGAGGAGACAAAGAAAGACATGGAAAATTAAAATCAGTGTGTCTTTTCTTTCTTTATACAACACATGCAGCAAGAAGTGCTTTTTAATTCATACGCCCAGGCAAGGGTTAAAGAGACCCACACTTGCAGAAATTTCTGCTGGAACATCTGAAGAGTCTGTGCTACCATCACACTCACTCATGAGGTGTTTACCAGGTGCCAATCATGCAGCTGGCCCTGTGTTAGGTGAGCTGGGGGCAGTAAGGCATCTTAGAGCCTCCTCTGAGCCAAAGAAGCTGAGTCATAGACAGATGGAGAACAATAAACAAACAAACTACAGCAGTGTGTTTTGAGTACAGGCAACAGTAGGTGTATAAGCACCATGTCTGAGCAGAACAAGGGGCTGAATAATTAGCTCTTCCTAGGGGAGCCAAGAAAGGTGACACCGATCTGGCTCTTGTCTCACCACAGGACCTATGGTCAGAGCTGATTCTTCTTTAGCACATTACAGAACGGTTACACCTGTTTCAAGTTGCCAGGAGCATCATCCCTCCTTCTCTAGACCCCTTCTAAGGCTCTTGGAAAAAAAACATTCTTCCTCAACTCCAGTAATCTCAGGTTACACTGAGGACAGACTCATTTCTGTAAATGTAAAAACTAAGGATATTCTTAGTTAAAAAATAATGATAATAAATCACTCCAAAATTGATTTGGGGGATGATCATATGTCCCAGTTTTCCCCAGGACAGTCTCAGTTTACCTTTGTTGTTCCTGCATAATTAAAAAAAAAATCCCAGCTTAGGCAATAAATGATATGATCTCCCCACCCATAGCCTGTACAGGGCCTTCTCCCTTTGAGACTTTAAGAAGGAGAAGTGGTGAGAAGATTTAATACTTAGTATTTTGCTGGTATACTCAGAAAAAATCATGAAGGGGTTTAAGTTGTTCCAAGTTCCACATCGTAACTTTCCTACTCCACCCACTGCCTGCCAATATGTATCAAGTGCCTTCCTCTCCCACCATTCCATACCCTGTTAACTTAAAACTTTCACAATCATGTTTCCTTCTACTAAACTATGTAATTTTGTCTTCCAGAATATCCAAGCTAACAATTAAGCAGATAAATGAAGCCTAGCTCATGTACACAGGAGAAAACCAGTTCACTCCTGGCTTCCCTGCCTTATTGGGCAATTGACTCCTTGGGTGGCCCATTGGAGTTGTGGCACCACACACCTATATCTGTTTGGTCACTAGAATAACTCAACAGTGTGAATTTTGGCTCTGTGGCTGGCTGCTGAAGGGTCTCGTGATAGAGCTCAGAATCCCAACAGACTCACTCCTACTTACTCTTTCATGGTGATAGGTTTGCCTTTCTCTGCTTCCTTCCTCAGGTTCCTCACCAACATATCTCCATACTGGCCAATGATAGGGAACATCTAGAAACAAAATACACCACCATCCAAACTTCAATGTGGAGACTCAAGTCCTTGAAGGACCTGGCTTTCGCAAGCATGTAGCAGTAAGTGACATGGTATAATAAATGTTATAATGTCTCTTCTAGGAAATAAAAATAAAATGCCATTTTTAGGAAGGTCAAATTCAGCAAAACACCCCCTTGGAAAAAGACTAAAGTCTTATTATCTATCTGACTCCAGATGAATTATTTAAGCTTCTAATTAAAAGTTCTACTTTCTTACCTCCTTGAGCTTCCCACTGGTGAAGGTTGGAGACAGTAATGTTCGTATTCTCTTCCATTTTTCATCCTCAGCTATAGTGATGGCATTTTTCATAAGTCCCATTGGACCAAAAGACTAGACTCAAAAGTAAAAGACATTTTGCCCTATGTAAATTTTGGAGGTCTCAACAATTATGAAAATTTCTTAAATTAGCATCGAATATTCAACAAATATTTTGACTTTCTACTTAGTAGTCAACCCTATGCTAGATGCTCAGCAAATATTTATCCCAAAAGCCTACGTTCCTGTGAAGGTGAAGGAGACATCCAGCCATCTTATGTGGTTTCCAGCTTTTATGTTCTTTTATACTCATTTTAAATGCAAATGACTCACGACATAGGGAAACTGTTCTTCCATGAGAATAGACAGGAATAAGACCTAGTTCATCCTCCAGGGCTGCACAGAGTGGAAAGGGATTGGTGAAAGATAGATAGCCTTGGAAAACTCTATGATGCCTCAGACTAGTTCTGTCTTTACATATATGTACAGCAAAAGCAACCCAGACAAAGGGATTTCTTGAAACAGTGATTTTTTAAAAAAAATATAGTAGTTAAAACTTTAGTAATCTATTTGATATTCTGAAGAAAAGATACAATCACATGGCAATCCCTTTCCATTACTTTTTTCTCCAGGGACAGAAAGGAAAAGAAACAGATCATTCTATTTCTCAGCTTGGGACTGGCCTAAAAAGCCAGCCTACTTGAGACTTTCTTTCATCTTCCAAAACTATATTTTGTTTTAAAATGGATATCTCCACCACCCATTCATGATAAAAACTAGGCAGAGAGGGAAATTTCATCAACTTCATAAGGAACATCTATGAAAATCACAGCTAACGTCACACTTGTGATGAAAGACAAGAGTGACATCACCAAGATGGCAGAGTAGGAGGCTCAAGCATCTATCGCCCAACAAAGAGCAGCAATTATACAGCTATCCACAAATGAAAATAGATCTAGAAGAGATCAGGAGCCCACTTAAGAAGCTTCAGCAACACAATGGAGCCAAAAAAAGAGAGAGAGAGAGAATACTTGCACAAATAGGTAGGGAGAATCATTTCTCTTTGCCTGCATCATTTAATCCCACAGGCCAGCACTGCTCATTGCTAAGAGGGAACTCGCCAGACTGAAAGAGTTCCCCTTGCTGGGAATAGCACGGCAGGGCAAGTGACCCGTTTCTGCAGCATTTCAGGGCACTGGACAAATGACTTGCTTTGATTTCAATACATCCAGAGACTACAGAGCTGAAACATCTTGAGACAGCTAGCAACAGAGAAGAATGTCAAGGACTGCCAGTATCAGCCATGCAGTTGGAGTGATCATGAATATCTGTGGCCTGCTTTGCAGAAGAGACTGGAGCCTTTGCTGCTGAGGAAACCAACAGCCAGCATAGAAATTGAAGATGCTCTGCAAAGCACACCACTATGTAAAACCATCAAAACACAAAGGAAGATAGGAAGAAGTGCAGAAGAAAGAACAAAGGATCTATGAACACCTGCATATACAAAATAGCATTAATAAGTTCTTTCTATCAGTAATTACTTTCAATGTAAATGGACAGAGGAATAAATAAAGACAATGTGGTGTATATATATATACAACGGCATATTATTTAGCCTTTAAAAAGAAGGAAGTCCTGCCATTTATGCCAACATGGATGAACCTGGAGTACAACACAGTAAGAGAATTAAGCCAGACACAGAAGGACAAGTATCATATGATCTCATTCATATGTGGAATTTTTTTAAAAAAGGTCAAAATTATAGTAAGAGAGAGTTGAATGGTGGTTATCAAAGTCTAGGGAGAAGAGGAATGAATGATATTGATCAAAAGTTACAAACTTACAGTTATAAAATGAATAAGCTCTGAAGACCTAATGTACAGCATGGTGACTATAGTTAGTAATGCCGTATTGTATACTCGAAATTTGCTAAGAGTAGATCTTAAGTGTTCTTACCACACAAACAAGAAAAAGTAACTATGGGAGATAACGAATATGTTAATTCATTTGTGGTAATCATTTCACAATGTATACATATATCAAAACATCACATTTTACACCTTAATTATATATATATTTTTTTTTATTTGCCCAAAATAATTTAATAAAAATTTAGAGATGGTGAAAAAATGAATGCTTCCCCCTAAGATTAGGAACAAGGCAAAAATGCCCACTCTCACCACCATTCCTCATCATCATATTGGAAATCCTACCTGTTACAGTAAGACAAGAAAAAGAAATAAAAGGCATATAGATTGGGAGAAAAAAGAAGTGTCCCTACTTTCATATGACATAATTGTCAATGTAGAAAATCTAAAAGAATATTTTTTTTAAAAACCTCTAGAATTATAAATAAGCTCAGCAAGGCTGTAGGCTGCAAAATCAACACGAAAATCAACCACATCTCTATGTAATAACAATGAATATGTGAAAATACGTTGAAAATACAATACCATATACAATTACTCCAAAGAAAATGTAGTTCTTCAGGTGTAAATTTAACAAAACATGTACAGGATCTCTATGTTGAGAACTAGCAAATGTTGGTGAAAGGAATCAAAGAAATGTAAATAAATGGAGAGACATACTGTGTTTATGGATTGAAAGACTTGACCTAGTAAACATATAAATTTTTCCCAAATTGATCTATAGACTTTATCAAAATCTCAGCATTTTTTTGTAAACATAGATAGGCTTCTTTTAAATTTGCGTGGTAAGGCAAAACACCTATTATAGTTAAAACGATTCTGAAAAAAAATAAAGTGGGTGGAATCACTCTACATGATGTTAAGACTTACTCTATAGCTACAGTAAGCAACATTGTGTGATACTGGTGGAGGGATAGATACAGAGATCAATGAACAGAATAGAGAATGAGAAATAGGCCCAACTGATTTTTGACATTGGTGAAAAAGCTAGTCAATGGATGAAAGAGAGCCTTTCCGAATAAGGTGCTGAAGCAATTAGACATTCACAGGCAAAATTTTATTAAAAAAAGAAGCTTGACCTAAACGTCACACCAGATATAAAAATTAACATAAAATGGATCATAGACTTAAATGTAAAACATAAAACTATATAATGTTTAGAAAAAATAATATGAGAAAATCTTTGGGACCTAGTGCTAGGTGAAGAATTTTCAGACTTGAAATCAAAGGCACAACCCATAAATGAAAAAATTGATAAATCCACCTCATCGAAATAGAAAAAATGTTATGTCTGCTTTTTGTTGTCCTTGATAAGAGGAAAAGACAAGCTACACATCACGACTATAAAAGAATAGTAAGAGGGAGTTTTATGGTGATGGAACAGTTGTATATCTTGAGTGTGGTGGTCATTACACAAATCTACATACATGATAAATATCCACAAAGCAACATACAGAAATGCAAAAATGAGTATGCATAAAACTGATGAAATCCGAATAAGGTCTGCAGATAGTACCAACGTCAATTTCCTGCTTTGATACTGTACTACAGTTATGCAAGTTATTATCATTGGGAGAATCGGGATGAAGGGCATGTGACATGGCACCACCCTGTACTTCCTTTTTGGCAACTTCCTGTGACTCCATAATTACTTCTAAATAAAAATTTAATAAATAAATTTTAAAATGAAAAAGATTGGAAGCCTACCCGCCGGTTTGTGAAGACAGAATAACATTCTTTCACTAGTACTGTTTTGATCATGTCTGGATCTGTGATAGCCAACACGGGCTGTCGACCATCATAAAACCTGTTGGGAAAACAAAGCGGATAAAATTTAATAAACAGATTCTAGAGCTGGAGCCACACCTGGAAGTCCAGACTTTCATCCTGATGTCACATAATCCATAACCCTAGAGGTCATGGTTTTAAATAACATTAGAACATTTGTTAAGTTTAGATAGTGTGTACGTGGTTATTTCCTATACCATTCTCCATAATTTTTAGTATGTTTAAAATATTTCATTATAAAAAAGAAGTAAAGTTAGCAAATAAAGGAAGGCAAGTAAATTATCTAAGAAAAAAAGGTTTTTTTATTTTTTTATTTTTATTTTTTCAATTGCAGTACCATTGCATTATAACATTATATAGCTTTCAAGTGTTCATGGTAATATATATCGTATTCTGTGTCGATTACATCATGTTCACCACCCAAAAACTAATTATAGTCCATCCCTTCACATGCGAGTCTAATCACCCCTTTTGCCCTCCCCCCATTCCCCTACGATCACCAGCAATCCAATGTCCATTGCTACATGTTTGTCATTGTTTTTGTCTTCTATTTATGAGTGAGATCATTCGGTATTTGACTTTCTCCCTCTGACTATTTTCACTCAGCATAATACCCTCAAGGACCATCCATGTTGTCACAAATGGCTGGATTTCATCATTTCTGATGGCATAGTAGTATTCCATTGTGTATAAACACCACGTCTTCTTTATCCATTTGTCCCTTGATGGGCATCTAGGTTGCTTCCAAGTCGTGGCTATTGTGAATAATGCTGCAATGAATGTAGGAGTGCATGTATCTTTATGCCTTTGCATTTTCGAGTTCTTTGGATAAATACCCAGCAGTGAGATAGCTGCATCATATGGTAGACCTATTCTTAATTTTCTGAGGATACTCCATACTGCTTTCTATAGTGGCTGCACCAGTTTGCACTCCCACTAGCAGTGTACCAGGGTGCCCTTCTCTCCATATCCTCTCCAACATTTGTTGTTTCCTGTCTTGTTAATTACAGCCATTCTGACTGGAGTGAGGTGATACCTCATTGTAATTTTGATTTGCATTTCCCTGATAGCTAATGATGCTGAACATCTTTTCATATGCCTGTTGGCCATCCATATATCTTCTTTGGAGAAATCTCTGTTCAGATCTTTTACCCATTTCTTAGTTGGGTTGTTGGTATTTTTTGTTGTTGAGCTGTATGAGCTCTTTGTGTATTTTGGAAATTAACCCCTTATCTGATATATGGTGTGCAAATACCTTCTCCAAATTGTTAGATTGTCTTTTCGTTTTGTTGATGGTTTCCTTTGCTGTGCAGAAATTTTTAGTTTGCTGTAGTCCCATTTGTTCATTTTTTCTTTGGTTTCCCTTGCCCAGTCAGACATAGGACTTGAAAATATACTGCTAAGACTGATGTCAAAGAACATACTGCCTATGTTTTCTTCTAGAAGTTTCATGGGTTCAGGTCTTACATTCAAGCTTTTAATCCATTTTGAGTTGATTTTTGTGCATGGTGTAAGGTCATGGTCTACTTTTATTCTTTTGCATTTGACTGTCTAGTTTTCCCAACAAGATTTATTGAAGAGACTCTCCCTTCTCCATTGTATGCTCTTGGCTCCCTTGTTGAATATGAGCTATCCATAAATGTGTGTGTCTACTTCTGGGCTCTTGATTCTGTTCCAGTGATCTGTGTGTCTGTTCCTGTGCCAGTACCATGATGTTTTGGTTACCATGGCTTTCTAGTATATTTTAAAATCAGGGAGTGTGATACCTCCAGCTTTGTTCTTTTTTCTCAGGATTGCTTTGGTTATTTGGTGCCTTTTGTTCCATATAAATTTTAGGATTCTTTGTTCTATTTCTGTGAAAAATGTTGTGGGAACTTTGATAGGGATTGCGTTGAATCTACAGATTGCTTTAGGAAGTATGGACATTTTAACGATGTTAATTCTTCCAACCCAAGAGCCTGAAATATCTTTCCATCTCTTGGTGTCTTCTTCGATTTCTTTCAACAATGCTTTATAGTTTTTGGTGTACAGATCTTTCACCTCTTTGGTTAAGTGTATTCCTAGGTATTTTATTCTTTTTGTTGCAATTGTAAATGGGATTGTATTCTTAATTTCTCTTTCTGCTACTTCGTTGTTAGTGTATAGAAATGCTACCGATTTGTGTATGTTGATTTTGTATCCCATGACTTGACTGTATTCGTTTATTGTTTCTAAAAGTTATCAGTGGCTTCTTTAGGGTTTTCTATATATAAAATCACGTTGCCTGCAAAGAGTGACAGTTTCACTTCTCTTCCAATATGGATCCCTTTCATTTCTTTTTCTTGCCTGATTGCTCTGGCTAGGGCTTCCAATACAATGTTAAATAAGAGTGGTGACAGTGCACATCCTCATCTGGTTCCTGTTCTTAGAGGGATAGCTTTCAGTTTTTCTCCATTGAGAGTGATATTTGCTGTGGGTTTGTCATATATGGCATTTATTATGTTGAGGTACTTTCCTTCTATACCCATTGTATTTAGAGTTTTTATCATAAATGATGTTGTATCTTCTCAACGCTTTCTCTGCATTTATTGAGATGATCATGTGATTTTTATTCTTCATTTTGTTAAGGTGGTGTATCATGTTGTTAGATTTGCGGATGTTGAACCATCCCTGCATCCCTGGAATAAAACCCACTTGATCATGCTGTATGATCTTTCTAATGTATTGTTGTATTTGATTTGCTAGTATTTTGTTGAGGTTTTTTGCATGGATGTTCATCAGTGATATTGGTCTGTGATTTTCTTTTTTTGTGTTGTCCTTGTGTGGTTTTGGTATCAGGACAATGTTGGCTTCGTAGAATGAGTTAGGAAGCCTCCCCTCCTCTTCAATTTTTTGAAAGAGTGTGAGAAGGATAGGCATTAAGTCTTCTTTGAATGTTTGGTACAATTCACCATGGAAGCCATCTGATTCTGGACTTTTATTTTTTGGGAGGTTTTGATTGCTATTTCAATCTCCTTACTGGTGATTGGTCTATTCAAATTCTCTACTTCTTCTTGGTCCAGTTTTGGAAGGTTGTATCTTTCTAAGAATTTATCCATTTCTTCTAGATTATACAATTTGTGGGCATATAGCTTTTCATAGTATTCTCTTATTATCTTTTGTGTTTCTGAGGTATTCATTGTAATCTCTCCTCGTTCACTTCTGATTTTATTTACTTGAGCCTTCTCTCTTTTTCTCTTGGTGAGTCTAGCTAAGGGTTTGTCAATTTTGTTTGTCTTTTCAAAGAATCAGCTCTTGATTTCCTTAATGTTTTCTATTGTTTTTTAGTCTCTATTGGGTTTATTTCTGCTCTGATTTTTATTATCTCCTTCCTTCTGATGATTTTTGTCTTTGTTTGTTGTTCTTTTTCCAGTACCTTTAGATGCGTTTTTAGATTGTCTGTTTAGGATTTTTCTTCTTTGTTGAGGTAAACCTGAATTTCTATAAATTTCCCTCGTAGAACCGCTTTTGCTGTATCCCACAGATTTTGGCATGTAGTATTTTCATTTTCATTTTTCTTCAGGAATTTTTTGAGTTCTCCTTTGATTTCTTCATTGACCCAATCGTTGTTCAGTACCATTTTATTTAATGTCCACACGTTTGTGGCTTTTCTGATTTTCTTCCTGTAGTTGATTTCTAGTTTCATATCTTTGTGGTCAGAAAAGATGTATGGTATTATTTCAATCTTCTTAAATTTATTGAGACTAGTTTTGTGGCCTAATATGTGATCAATCCTTGACAATGTTCCATGTGAATTTGAAGAGTGTGTATTCTGTGGTTTTTGGATGGAATGTTCTATGTATATCTACTAAGTCCATCTGGTCTAATGTGTCCTTTAAGGCCAGTGTTTCCTTATTGATCTTCCGTTTGGAGGATCTATCCATTGGTGTAAGTGGAGTGTTAAAGTCCCCTACTGTATTCTGTTACTATTTCCCTTTTTATGTCTGTTAATAGTTGCTTTATATATTTAGGTGTTCCTATGTTGGGTGCATAGATATTTACAGGGTTATATTTTCTTGTTGGATTGTTCCCTTTATTATTATGTAGTGCCCATAAATGTCTCTTGTTACAGTTTTTGTTTTAAAGTCTATTTTGTCTGATATAAGTATTGCTACCCTCGCTTTCTTGTCTTTTCCATTTGCATGGAATATCTTTTTCCATCCTTTCACTTTCAGTTTGTGAGTGTCTTTAGGTCTGAAATATGTCTCTGGTATGCAGCGTATACATGAGTCTTCTGTTTTTATCCAACTGACCACACTAAGGCATTTGATTGGAGCATTTAGTCCATTGACCAATGGTCTATTGTCCAATAGTTCATTGGCTAAATAGCTACTTAAAGTAGCTATTAATAAATATGTATTTATTGCCATTTTGTTACTAACAAAAGATTTATTAAGAAGACTCCACCAACTCATTCATGAAAAATTATAATATTGAAGTTATATCAAAAATGTAATAAATACATATGACATAATATTAGATGAAAATTGTAGGCATACTGACACAAATGTGGAAAAATGTGTCTACAAATGGAAAAAGATTTGGAATGCTCAAAAAGTGACAGTAGAATTCTGAATGGTTTCATTCCCCTATTTCTAAAATCTCTAAAAAAGGCTCTCGACTGAGATTGCCTTCCACTCCAGGAAGCTTCATCATAACAAGTCTAGCTAATGGAAGTTTCCAGAATACTCACCCCCACATTTTTCCATATTTCTTAAAACATTTCTTGTCAAAAGCCAAAACACCCTGCAAGGAGAAACAAAATTAGATTATTAATCTAAATGTAATAAACTCTACTTATAACTGGGACAAAAATGACTTGAATCCCATGAATCAAGCTTACTATCTTTCACTGATAGAGGGAGATTTTATTCAAAGAGGTCTTAGAGGAAAGGACAGAAAATAGAGGAGATATTTGAATGGAGAATCTAAAGTGATTCTAGAATTTTCTCCGAGTATTGTAGATACTAAATGATTTACCCATGCCTATGAATACTAAGTAACTCCTTGTCTTTCTGAAGTGATTTTGCTTGTGCATGTGTTGTCTCTGAAATCAAATAACTCTTTGAATTATTACCTCCATGGGCACAGGAGAAAACTGAAGCAGAGGGAAAGTTAGAATGGCCTGCACACTCTTTGAACTCCTAGTTAAGAATCTTTTTCTTTTATCTCATGAGTTCTCTCTCTAGAATTCTAACAGAATTAAGAAGTTTAAGACACTAGTGACCTCTTTGGTCTAGCAGATTTAATAAGTCTAACGCATGTGTATTGAGTGAAAAAGTGAGTGAATGGATAAATGACAAAGTGGAATTAACTTCCAGTTTTCCAGCTCAACATGGAAAAGAAGGGAGATGTCACCACTCTATATAGGACAGAGTAAATTAAAATATTTGCTCTGTGTTTTCACATATAACTTTTAAAAATCCTCTGTCACCTTCAGTTGTGATGATTTAACTATGCGAAGAAGTTTACAGAAATGTGGAT
Organism: Equus quagga; assembly: GCF_021613505.1. NCBI lineage: Eukaryota > Metazoa > Chordata > Mammalia > Perissodactyla > Equidae > Equus > Equus quagga. The sequence continues at coordinate 36,232,981 of NC_060273.1, read as the reverse complement.
CTTGGAATGCATCTATTAAGGAGCTTATCTGGGAAAGGCAAAAAGTAAATTATTGCTTTTTCAGAGGGGGAAAAAAGTATGAAAGTTCTTAGGTGGTAACGAGACACTGAAGGCCTCAGTTGGGAGAGCTGGGATCTGAGAAACAAGCGTCACATCTGCAAGAAAGGAAATCTGAGGAAGTGAGGAGCCTGCACACAAGGCTCTACCTCCTTCATTTGGACAAAAATGCATAACCTTCCATCCAGTGGCCACAACCTGGCTCAGGCATCAGAGTTGGATTAACCACAAAGGCTCTGTGAGAACTCACAGTCCGTTTGTCATCTAGTACATTCCACTCAGTTATATTAATTTTTTAAAAAAATTGTCAAATCATCTCCTTTCCAGCGATTTTGTATAAGTCCATATTTGTTGAAAAGAAAAGAAATACAACTTGATTAGTGATTAAATATCTGAAGCCAATAGACAACCATCATCTTTTCTCAGTTATACCCACTCCCTGCTCAGACTGACCTATAGGGAGCCTCCTTTGAAGGAAGAGAAGTAAAACAGAAAGCTCTTGTTCCATCTCTCAAATCCCAAAAGATATGGGTAGCAGAGGATTAGTTACAGCCATGGAAATAACTTCAGGGGTTTAGCAGTTCTTCAGTGAATTCAAGCATATGTAAATTACCCAATGGTAAATACTGGGGCTGCCTAATTAACTGAAGTTTAATAGCTACCCAAGAGAAGGAAATAAAGAAAAGGGTACCCAGAGCTTATGTTACAAACAAAATCTAACTTTGCTGTGCACAGCTTAATGAACTACTACTGGGCTCATCCTTTATTCTTTAGTCCTAATACTCAGTATGATTGTGCCTTCCTGGGAATCTGCACCTGACAGAAAGAAAAGCCTCTTCAGAATGCTTACAAGTTGGAGCACCAAGTCGTGTGCAGAATCAGCCGGAGAGCTGGGCCGTCCAACCGAGTTGAACCCTGGGGTTCGTAACAGCTGAGAATAGAGTCCTGGGTTAAACCTGGAGATGTGCTGGGTGAGGCTTATGATGCCATCTGCAAAGTGTGAAACCGCAGAACTTCCTCCAGAGCAGGGGCATTTGTAATATGGAACTAAGATGGAATTTAAAACCATAAGAAGCAAAAGAGGGAGCTCAAACAATTCTCACCTTAATGTAGCCCAGAACAGTTCCAAAAAATGGCAGAGGTGTTGGCCCAGGAATTCCCAGTTTCTTAAAATGTCCATGTGAATAGGTCCCATACCTATAAAGTGAAAGAGAAAGCCAGGTCACAGGGATTATGGATTAGGTGCTACAACTGGCCAGTCACTGACTCAGAACCGGAACAGTCAACAGAGAAAGAGGTCTAGGTGATAAACAATAACAGTAACTCCAACAGCAGTAATTACATTCACTCATCCTCTCCTTTCCCACCTCCACTGTGAGACCCACAGAAAGTAATGATGAGTAGCTAAAAGAGCTCAAGTCTCCATGGTCCCAATCCTAGAGTGAATACTTGATAAATATTTCCAAATTTGAGTGCTCCTGAGAGGTTTTCAGGCTGGAATTCTTCCAGAGAATTCACTCGTGTCTATTTAGTATGTTGACTATTCCATGATTTGGAGATTCTCATTCTATTTAGAAAGGGGAAAAAATGTTTTTCTTCTCTGATGATAGATTTTGCATAACTGGGTCCACTCAATAGAATAGAGTTACTGAGAGCCTACTGTGACATTGTTCTTACACTTTGCTTGATGACTTTTATGCTTTTCTTTCCCTCTCTGCCCTGATCCTGACTTAGAATCTAGTTCTTAAATCTGTCTTCACAGGAAGGTCTTGAGGCAGCCACAGTGTTCTTACTTCTATAGAATTAAAACTATATTCAAGGCTTCCATTGGCCCAGTAGAAATGTGAGTGTCTTTCAGCAACTCCCAAGTCTCTTCTGTCAGGCAATTTGGTTGTCTTGAGCTAAAGATAAGGATGATTGACCCATATGCTTCCTGAATGATACTGTATAAAGGATCTGATGATTGAAGAATCCATTTCCATACCATTCTTCCCCCCATAGCATCTGGACCTCCAACCTGCCACACTTACTTCCTGAGCAAAATGCCAGGCACACTCATTTTTTTCAAGATGGTCAGTAACAAAACAGTTAGTTTACTGCCTCTGTGCATCAAATATCCCAACTTCATTAAGGCTGGTGTTTCCGACAGCAGGCCTGCCTATAATTCATCTTTCATGTGTCATGTGTGGAATCCCACAACTAGCGGTTCTAGATCTCTGCAAGTCTTCCCACTACAGGGTTACTGAGAGATGGCAGAGTGGAGGAAGGAGAGAGGCTGAGGGAAGAGGCTGCCAAAAGCCATCTTTACCATGATGTAGTTAGGTCTATAAGCTAACTCCACAAGGTAAATTAGGAAAGTACGGCTGAAAAGTATGGTATGTATAAATGGTTCAACATGCCCTACAAGTGCTTTTAGCCTAACAATAGGGAGTCTTCCATACTTTAGGTAGCTTCCTGTTGATAGCAGAAGATGCATTGAGCAACATAAAATGAGTAACCATAAAATGTTCCAGAGAGTTGAATTAAGACGTCTTTTCTTTGAAGGTCAGCCTTTAAATTAGTACAGGAAGGATACAGATATTTAGTTCAAATCCAGCAAATATTATAATATGTAGTGATATGAACCCCTAAAATTGCATGAAAGGATGTGTGTTTGAAGGACCCAGCAGAAGAACCTTGGCCAGGCCCACCCAGGCATTTGGGTCCTTCCTCCAGAACAGCTGATGGAAGCATGTGCACTGACTACCAGAAACAAGACTGGCCTCAGTTAGCCCCACTCAGTTCGTTCCTTTGCCATCATACCCACATCAAATCAATTAAACCAATTTCTGCTTCTGAACTTTCAATGTGTTATGTAAACTCTCAGGTAAGTCCAAGCAATTGAGTGAAAGTGTGAACAACACGGGTCCCCAAGGAAAGATCTCTTCTAGTGTCTAAACTCACATGGTTCCATCTCAAGGCAGAAGGTGGGCTAGGTGAATTCCCTGCTTTCCCTCCAGCTTTCCTCTTTTTGCAGAGTAATGCTGTTTTTGATACATGTGAAGAGACTAACAACAAGGCCAATCATTTGTATTATGTTTACCTTATGTTGGCATAAGGAGCACATTGTCTACTCCACAGCAACTGACTCCTGGCTGCCTCAGTGTCCTAGGGCTACAAGGTTGTTTGCCTGGCGGTGATAGTTTCTAATGACAGTCCCACTGCCAGACCGACCACACGCAGAGTGATTTAGATGGCATCCTTGTGTCCAGGCTTCAAGCTGATGAGATGCTAATCCTGCTGTGCTGTGAGGGACCTCCTGTGGGACCAGGACCAAGGAGTATCACTGCTCTAAGGGATGAGGAATATTCCTCCACTTCATCCTGACTTCTACTGGATGCCTCTCATATCATCACTGGCCTACAGTCTCATTTATGCACTTGCATTGAGAAATTAACAGAATCTGCTGTGCAGGGATATTTAAAATATATATACAATCTTGGACCAGCCCTGGTGGTCCAGTGGGTAAGTTCAGTGCACTCCACTTCAGTGGCCTGGATTCAGTTCCCAGGTGCTGACATACACTGCTCAGTTAGAAGCTGTGCTGCCAGCCCACATACTAAAAAATAGAGGAATATTGGCACAGACGTTACCTCAGGGTGAATCATCCTCAGCAAACATATATACAATACAAACTATATCACAGAAGTATACTTTTGTACCCTAGATTCAAGTTCCTGACATTATTTTACAAGGGTGAGTTTATTTATGCATGTTTATTGTCACAAATCATGAGCCAACAGCCTTCTTTAGAAAATACATGCTAGGGGGCTGGCCCAGTGGTGCAGCGGTTAAGTGCACACATTCTGCTTCTCAGCAGCCCAGGGTTCGCCGTTTCAGATCCCGGGTGCAACATGGCACCGCTTGGCACACCATGCTGTGGTAGGCGTCCCACATAAAAAAAAACAAAAAGTAGAGGAAGATGGGCACGAATGTTAGCTCAGGGCCAGTCTTCCTCAGAAAAAAAGTGGAGGACTGGCAGTAGTTAGCTCAGGGCTAATCTTCCTAAAAGAAAAAAAAAGTACATGCTAGAAATAGTTTTATCAAGTAAAAAATCTGGTATTATGTAGAACAAAATTAAAACACATCAATTAATTTTAAAATGTCATCAGTCAGAAAATACATTGCCAATGTACCGGGAATTCCTAACATTTATTTCAAAGAATTAAAACCAGGATTTAAATTTCCTGTGTTCCTGATTTCCTCCTCTGAAAAGAAAATTGAGACACAGATTAAATGTGATACAGAGGGGGCTTCCTTACCCACATGTCAAAATTATCTCCTCTCCCAACCTGATCCATGATGCCAGGAATCCCACCATTGAAAGGAATTCCTCCACTGGATGGTTTTGATTCATCCTCCTGTACTGTAACTTAAAGTTAAAAATATTTAAAAAAACAAATTGGTTTTTGGGGCTCATGCCTTTACAGGCTACTAGCAGATTTCATATCAGGGGAAAAGAAATCTCTATACTGATGATAACCTTCCCAGAGAATGGAAAGAAAAGGTGAAAGAAAAGAATACAATTCAAGATTTCTTCCAAGTCTCCTCTGCTCCAGACATTCCCCATTTAGGGGTAAATAGTTCTGTATATTGCAGGATGGGGTAAATGAGTCTTAGGAGAAGATTCCTATAGAAGAGTCACAGAAAATACGGAACAGCTGAGTCTGAGGACAGAGTAGAGCAATCTCCAGCCCACCTGAAAAGTCTAGGTGTTCAAGGTGCCTTGTGTAAATGATACCAGGTGGTGGGAAGGGTGGGTAACAGGAGCCACCTGAGTAACACAGGGACAAGTCCTACAAGTTTCTTGGAGCAAAGACAGACATTGGAAGGTGAAGTAAATGACACAAAAACCCAAGCCACTTCCTCCTGCCTCTGGGAGCCCCAGACCTTGGGATGGAGATGAGGACCCCACTGCAAAGGGGCCAGTTGCTTATAATCTGTCTCTGCTGAATTATGGTTGACTAGTCTAGGTCCAAACTGGTAGTCAATAGGAAGATCATGCCCAGGAGAAAATAGTATCACTAAGCCTCAAGGCCATAGACATTGACAGTTGGAAGGGAAGTTTACTATTTCAAGGGATCTACATAAGATCAATAATAACCCTTCAAGTGTTTGTAGCATCAAATGCCTAAGGAATTTCCCCTTTATTAACACTTTTAGTCTTCAAAACAGATAATGGAAAGGGGTGCCTGATTAGCACCCCAAGTCCAAGGTTAAGAGGACATGAGCCTGGACAGTTACTCACAGATAGAGGAGCACTAGACTGGTAGCTAGGAGAACCCACGTTTCCATGGAAAGGCTTGGGATCAGGTCCATGGCCACTTTCCTTCTGAGATTCTCTCCTCTGAGTTCTACTTTCAACAGTCTGTGTTACTGTTTGCAGGCCTCAGTGTACAGAGCTTCCCTTCCAGCCCAGAGGAGATTCTGTGAGACTGGAAGATTTGGGTGCTGGGAAAGTGGGTGGGGCTAGGGCTGAATCCAATAGAAGGACCACTTGTGCTCCATGTGCAGGTGTTCTCTCTGCCATGATAGTTGACAAAGGATCATGGACATTGCGCAGATGACCTCCCTTGAGTTCATATTCTGTGGTAAATAAACAGCTCAATCAGTGTTATCAGTAAGCCCAAAGGTTACAGAAACTCAAGTAAACCCACCAGCCTTTAATCTCTAACCTGCCCTTGACTCCATGGGTGCATGCATTCCAAAACACTTGAAATCCTACAAAAAAGCTAGGACTACAGATCTTTACCCATGCAGTTTTTTCTGCCTAGAAATTCCCCCGTGCCCCTAGAAGGCTCCTTCTCATCCTTCAAAACCCAGCTCATCAGGACCCCCTCTGTTAATGTCTTTCCTCACCAACCTGCTTGAACATATTTAACCACTTCCCCCACTGGGCAGCTTCTATCTTCCATACAAAATTCTATTATTGCCTTCTCTACCCTCTAGCACCATTGATGGTTTCTATACCAAGTTCTCCTATCATATTGAGAGGTGCTCAAGGGCACAGTCTGGGTATTAGTCACCATTGTGTCCCTAGTCCCTAGCAGAGTGCTTTATGCAGAGGGGACATCCAGAAAAGTTGGTGTAGTTGAGTTGGTAGACATGGGAATACTGAGCTACCTGTGTGCCCTTTTCCTGTGGCTTAGACAGCAAGTTAGATAGATTCTTGATCATATAATAGCCCCCTTTCTCTGGACAGATCAATATCCAAGAACAATGAGTGTGAATGAATGGAGCAAAGAGGAGAACAGCAGCCTGGATGGCCAAGTGGACCCAAACCACCCTAGCCACCAATAATATGACAGGCATCACTACAGGCAGTACACAGCACCCAGGACTAGAGTAGATGATGAGAGTTTTTTATTAGGGGCAAAGGAGTCAGAGAAGATTGCTTCCTGCTTTTGGACAGGGGGAGGATTTTCTAATGGGTGGTAAGGAGTTCATAAGATGAGTTCTAGAATCTCAATCTCTGTCACCTGTTAGCCCCCCCCCCCAACTACATACCTGATGGGAGAGATCTGAGGGCTGAGCATCTGAAAATTACACCACCCATTATCAGCACTCTGACCAATGTTCTGTGTCTATTTGGCCTGAGAAACCATGGATCATGTCAAAGAAAAACTCTCAATGTTTCTTAAAACCACAGAAACAGAAGACATTTAAACTGTATTTGTGCACTTCCTTCTCTCTTTATCCTTCCTCAATTTCAGCCCTTCTGCAGAAGGTGATACTCACCCATCACCAACTGTTTCCATCTCTCTAACCTGAAAGTCCCCAGGGCTTCCCAAAACTTGCCTGAGTAGGTAGACATCTCACTGGTAAAATACAATAAGTCCCAACTATCTCACTCACCTCCTTTTACTTATTTAGGAGCTTGTCAGCAGCCTGAAATTTATACTGTCACACCTTGTCACCTTTGGGATAAGGTTTTCTCCAGGAGGCATCTGTTAAGATCCACAGCTGCCACTGGAAAGTGTAAATCATGAATATATCTGTGTATTCATCCGTGTATTGACTCAAGGCCAAATGAATGTATGTTATGTGTATGTATCATGCAGGTTGTGGGCCAGAAGCCAATAGGGCCCCTTCCACAAGAGCAGCCTCCCAATGGAGGGAAAGAGAAAAATAACTATGCTCAGAACATGGGTTACCTCTGGAATCACTGAGATAATGGAGCCCTACAGAATGGTAATTTAGGAGAGGATTGGCTCCAAGCTAGAATACCAACAAAGGACAGACATGGCAAGCTGGAAGATGATCCCCAGGAAAACTAAGAAAGTCTCAGTAATTCCAAGATGTTTCTTCCCTCTTTAGATGCCTTCCCTGGGCACTGGTAAGTAGGGTCATGCTACCTTCGCTAGCTTACAGATGTAGAAATTGAGGTTCACTGATGGCAAATGGCTTCCCAACAGCTATTGATCACAACAACATAGTATAAATAAACTAATAGGTATGGAGACTGAAAAGTCTGCTGCCTCACTGAAACACCTTACTCAACATTTGCCATTCCCTCATAAGTGCTACCATAGGAATGAGTGACACCCAAGGATCAAACAGCAAATTTGGAAAATTTCTGATTTCTATCTCCATGTCTACCCCCAAAGCAGCTCCCCTATGGGTCTACCAGAACAAAGGATCCTACTTCATCTCAGCAAGAACAAAGGCAGACACAAGTCATGGTGACACTAACGTTATTGTCGGGTAGGGTCTCCCCTCTATGCTCCCAACAAGAGAGGGACACAAAACACATTCAAACAAAGAAAGGTTAGAGTGTCATCTGATAAATGTTGACATCTTAATTCTCTCCACTAAACACAAAGCCTTTTTTATTCTTCTTGGAAACAAAACCCCAGTGGAAACTAATGTGATTTCATCTTCCTCCAAAGCACATACTCAGCTATGATGATTTTGTTACTATGCCTAATAAGATCATCTGCCCACGCCAGTCACCTCAAGACCTCTCCAGCTGGTTGTGACCTATTCCAAGGGTGATAGGCTAGTCATTACTTGGGACTGAAATCTAGCCAGCACCATGTCCTAACCCATGAAAATGACCTTGTTTTGCAAGGGGAAACAATAGAAGGCATAATCTTTCTGCCCCTTCATTCCATTGAAGGGAACACCTAACATGAAGTCACTCCCATTCTAACAGTTGTGCTGAATGTGTGAAGGAAGACACTGTGTGTTGGAAGGACACTCCACATTCTCCGTGTCTCTCATCCACTCGTTTGTGTACTAATGGGCTCATCATGTACTTTCAAAGCTCTGTTATAAAAGCTTAGGTTAAAAACATGACTAAGACCCAGAAATTATTCAGGTTGAAGAAAGAGACAAATAAACAGATACTTAAAGTACAGCCAAGTTAAAGTATACAGTTATGAGAAACACAGTATCCTCATCAAGAGTAAATGGTTTATCTGCTGTCTTGCTCTCCTTAGCAACTGGTCAAAGTTGAGTTTCAAATAACGTTCATGGACACATTAGGCTCAGACATCACCACATGTGGACAGGTTGTCAGCACTCAGTGATATAAGGAGCACCATCAGTCTGATATACTCATCCTGTTATATTGTTAGCCCAATTGGCTCCTCTTCTGGGAAGCCTGTCCTGACTTCCACTGGCCAGAAGAATTGCTCATGGTATGGGAGGCAAAGTTGCTCTGGAAGGATTTGCACATTTTCATAGGCCACAATCTGGAGAGTGCAAAAAATAAAAGCAAGATTAGGTGCCTGCAACTCAGTTCTCAAATCCCCATTCTTCTCAGTTGGGTAGACCTAGATCTTGCCAATTCAGGGTAGTCAGGTGGAATCTAAGTTTTGGTGGCTGAGCCTTGTAGTTGGTGGGGGAGTGGTGAGGAAAGTGACAGGTCTGTGGACATTCTCTCTGGCATTGGAAGAGGGGTCACCTCTCCCCAGTGTCATTGTATGTTGATTGGGTTGTATGCCTGCTGTGTTCAGGCTGTAGACCAAGCCCAAATATAAAAGAGTCAGGATCCTTGACCTCACAGAGGCACTGGGGAGAGAGATACTAAACAAAAAAAACCACACAAATAAATATTGAGTTATAAATTGGGATACATGCAATGAATTAACAGTATTGGGCATGGTTGACACTTCTTTCTTAAACTTGCTCCTCTTTTGAAAGATATGAAGACAACAGAATCAACAGGACTTGATACATTGGAAGTATGTGACCAAGGCAATGCCAGGGCTCATTTCCTCCTCTGTCTTCGAGGAAAATTGACCAGAATAGACTGTGGAGGACCTTATAACATTCAGACAGCCTTTTCACTGCCTTGCTACCTCAACCTCTGTGTCCCTCGAGGATTTTCTAAACCCTCCCTCCTCCTCCTTTATTCTCCTTCCTGTCCTTCAGGTTCCCCCAGGACCTCCAATCCCATCAGAAACCAAGTGTCTTGAGGTCAAGATAGAGAGCAAAGATGAAATAGGTTAGACCTGGGAGAAGATAACAGCTCATTTAGGCCCTTAGTTCTAAATTCTAGACTGGATTCTCAACTGGGTTGCAGAGAAAGGGGCACACCACACACACACGCACACACAGGCACACAAAGGGCAAGTCCTAAGCTCAGACAATAACAGCTAATATTTATTGTTCTGACTGTTTGGCCTGCACGAACTGATTCAGTCTACCCAACAATCCTATGAGATAGATATTGTTATGATCTTTACTTTACAGGTGAGCAAACTGAGGAACAGAAAGTTTAAGTGTCCGTTCAAGGTCTCATCACAAATCCCTAGCAGAGCTAGGATTCAAATTTAGACCATCCAGCTTCAGAGCCCAAGGTCTTAACTTTAACCAGGCTCAGCCTTGCCAAAGGCCACACAGAAGTAGTGGGCGGACTAGCTCTAGAGCCCAGGCCTTCTGAGAAGGTAGTGACCAGTGTTCTGCCCCAACACAGAGACAAGATGAGGCCCCCTAGCAAGCCCATTGAGGAGGGCTGGTGTGACACAAGGGAATATCCTTTCTGACCCACAGACATCACACCATGCAGAAAGCTCCTTGCCCTGATGTAGGAGCACTTTGGTAGACTTTATAACATGAGGAAGTTTCTCTCATGGGTGCTCACATTCTACTCCTCCCCAGAGTGTCTCCTTCCTAATAAACTAACCACTAGCATCTCTTCTGCACTACACAGTTTATAAAGTTCTTTCACATCTCTCTTAATTGATCCTCAGGACAACCCAGTGAGATGAGCGGTGTTTGGATTATTTTAATTCCCACTTTATATATGTGGAACAGAAGGTCAGGGTGGGGAAGAGTCTTTCCAAAGCAATTAAACCATGAATCCAAGGCCCACTTATGTGCTTATTAGCAGGATTCAGTTCCTCACATCCTCATGGACTCAGTCCCTCACTGGTTGTTGGCCAGAGGGCTCCCTCGCTTTTCCCTCCACCTGATCCTCTCTGTAGGGCAGCTCACAACATGGCAGCTGGCTTCTCTCAGAGCGAGTGGGTGAAAGAGGATGCTCAAGATGGAAGCCATAGTCTTTTTATAACCTAATATCAGACATGGCCTCTCATCTCTCCTGACATATTCTGTTCATTTGAAGCACCTGATCCAACCCACACCAAGGAGAGGGCACTATAGAGGGTCATGACCACTAGGAGGTATGGACCATTGGCAGCTATCTTAGAGGTTGTGACTACAGAGGAGAAGTCAAAAGACACTGAAGTGTCACATAAAATCAATCCAGAGAATTGAAACAGAATGCATAATTCCCAGTACACTCTATGAGGGCAGCATCAACTTGATTCAAATCAGATAAAAACAAGACAAGAAAAGAAGACTGCGTGCCTGTCTCACCTAAGAACTTCAACACAAAAAATCTGTACAAAATAGTAGAAAATCAAATGCACCAGTGATGATACAACATGGCCAAGTTGGATTTGATCCTGGAACTCAAGGGTGGCTAACAAAGAAAAAGTATGAATATCAGTTCTTACTGTAAGTGGTTTTTTACCAAAAAAAATCCATATCATCTCAACAGTTGCAGAAAAAGCATCATATAATACTTAACTCCCAATTATGATATTAAAAAATGTAAACTTCTAATAGCAGGTAATTTCTTTAATCTAATCAAAGTATCTACCAGAAAAACTAAGAAAACATCAATTTTTTAATTTGTTTAAATGTTTTTAATTGCAGTAACATTAGATTATAACATTATATAGCTTTCAGATGTGCATTGTATTATATTTTGAATTCTGTGTAGATTAAATCATGTTCACACCCCGAAACTAATTATAGTCCATCCCCTCACATGCGAGCCTAATCACCTCTTTTGCCCTCCCCGCCCCATTTCCACTGTGGTAACCACCAATCCAACCTCCATTGTTATGTGTTTGTTTGTCATTTTTTAAAAATTTTTTTCATGATTATTTTTTTAATTTTTATTTTTTTCGGATGTACATCATATTTCAAATTCTGTATACATTACATCATGTTCACCACCCAAACACTAATTATAGTGCATCCCCTCACATGTGAGCCTAATCACTCCTTTTGCCCTCCGCCCTCCCCCTACCCCAATGGTAACCACCAGTCCAATCTCCAATGCTATGTGGGGTTTTTTTGTCGTTTTTATCTTCTACTTATGAGTGAGATCATATGGTATTTGACTTTCTCCCTCTGACTAATTTCACTCAGCATAATACCCTCAAGGACCATCCATGTTGTCTCAAATGGCCGAATTTCATCATTTCTGATGGCTGAGTAGTATCCCATTGTGTATATATACCACATCTACTTTATCCATTCGTCCCTTGATGGGCACCAGGGTTGCTTCCAAATCTTGGTTATTGTGTATAATGCTGCAATGAATATAAGGGTGCATGTATCTTTATGCTTTTGCATTTGCAAGTTCTTTGTATATATACCCAGCAGTGGGATAGCTGGATCATATGGTAGATCTATTCTTAGTTTTCTGAGGATACTCCAAATTGCTTTCCATAGTGGTTGCACCAGTTTGCACTCCCACCAGCAGTGTACCAGGGTTCCCTTCTCTCCACATCCTCTACAACATTTGTCATTTCCTGTCTTGTTAATTATAGCCATTCTGGCCAGAGTGAGGTGATACCTCATTGTAGTTTTGATTTGCATTTCCCTGATAGTTAATGATGTTGAGCATCTTTTCATCTGCCTGTTGGCTAACCGTGTATCTTCTTTGGAGAAATCACTGTTCAGATCTTTTGCCCATTTTATAACTGGATTGTTGGTTTTTTTGTTGTTGAGCTGTATGAGTTCTTTGTATATTTTGGAAATTAACCCCTTATCTGATATATGGTGTGCAAATATCTTCTCCCAATTGTTAGGTTGTCTTCTCATTTTGTTGATGGTTTCCTTTGCTGTGCAGAAGCTTTTTAGCTTGCTGTAGTCCCACTTGTTCATTTTTTCTTTTGTTTCCCTTGCCCAGTCAGACATGGGACTTGAAAATATGCTGCTAAGACTGATGTCAAAGAGTGTACTGCCTAAGTTTTCTTCTAGAAGGTTCATGGTTTCGGATCTTACATTCAAGTCTTTAATCCATTTTGAGTTGATTTTTGTGCCTGGTGTAAGGGAATGGTCTACTTTCATTCTTTTGCATGTGGCTGTCCAGTTTTCCCAACACGATTTATTGAAGAGACTCTCCCTTCTCCATCGTATGCTCTAGGCTCCCTGTCGAATATGAGCTTTTCATAAATGTGTGTGTTTATTTCTGGGCTCTCAATTCTGTTCCATTGATCTGTGTTTCTGTTTTTGTGCAGGTACCATGCTGTTTTGGTTATTATGGTTTTGTACTATAATTTGAAATCCAGGAGTGTGATACCTCCAGCTTTGTTCTTTTTCCTCCAGATTCCTTTAGCTATTCAGGGTCTTTTGTTGTTCCACATAAATTTTAGGATTATTTGTTCTACTTCTGTGAAAAGTGTTGTGGGAACTTTGATAGGGATTGCATTCAATCTATAGGTTGCTTTAGGAAGTATGGACATTTTAAAGATGTTGATTCTTCCAACCCAAGAACATGGAATATCTTTCCATTTCTTTGTGTCTTCTTCAATTTCTTTCAACAATATTTTATAGTTTTTGCTGTACAGATCTTTCAGCTCTTTGGTTAAGGTTATTCCTAGGTATTTTATTCTTTTTGTTGCAATTGTAAATGGGATTGTATTCTTAATTTCTCTTTCTGTTACTTCATTGTTAGTGTATAGAAATGCAACCGATTTTTGTATGTTGATTTTGTACCCCGCGACTTGACTGTATTCCTTTATTGTTTCTAAAAGTTTTTTAGTGGAATCTTTAGAGTTTTCTCGATATAAAATAATGTCATCTGCAAAGAGTGACAGTTTCACTTCTTCTTTTCCAATGTAGATCATTTTATTTCTTTTTCTTGCCCGGTTCCTGTGGCTAGGACTTCCAATACAATGTTAAATAAGAGTGGTGACAGTGGGCATCCTTGTCTGGCTTCTGTTCTTAGACAAATAGCTTTCAGCTTTTCTCCATTGAGAATGATATTTGCTGTGGGTTTGTCATATATGGCCTTTATTATCTTGAGGTATTTTCCTTCTATACCCATTGTATTTACAGTTTTTATCATAAACGGATGCTGTATCTTGTCAAATATTCTCTCTGCATTTACTGAGATGATCATGTGATTTTTATTCTTCATTTTGTTAAGGTAGTGTATCATGTTGTTAGATTTGCAGGTGTTGAACCATCCCTGCATCCCTGGAATGAAACTCACTTGATCATGATGTATGATCTGTTTAATGCATTGTTTTATTCAATTTGCTAGTATTTTGTTGAGGATTTTTGCATCAATATTCATCAGTGATATTGGTCTGTAATTGTCTTGTCTTGGTTGTCTTTGTCTGCTTTTGGTATCAGCATAATGTTGGCTTTGTAGAATGAGTTAAGAAACCTCCCCTTCTCTTCAATTTTTTGGAAGAGTTTGAGAAGGATAGGTATTAAGTCTTCTTTGAATGTTTGGTACAATTCACCAGGGAAGCCATCTGATCCTGGATTTTTATTTTTTGCGAGGTTTTTGATTGCTGTTTCAATCTCCTTAGTGGTGATTGGTCTATTCGAATTCTCTACTTCTTGGCCCACTTTTGGAAGGTTGTATGTTTCTAAGAATTTATCCATTTTGTCTAGATTATCCAATTTGTTGCCGTATAGCTTTTCATAGTATTCTTTTATTATTTTTCCTAATTCTGAGGAGACCATTGTAATCTCTCCTCTTTCATTTCTGATTTTATTTATTTGAACCTTCTCTCTTTTTTTCTTGGTGAGTCTAGCTAAGGGTTTGTCAATTTTGTTTGTCTTTCCAAAGAACCAGCTCTTGGTTTCATTATTGTGTTTTCAGTCTCTATTTCGTTTATTTCTGCTCTGATTTTTATTATCTCCTTCCTTCTGCTGATGTTGGGCTTTGTTTGTTGGTCTTTTTCCAGTACCTTTAGATGCACTTTTAGATTGTTTGGGATTTTTCTTCTTTGTTGTGGTAGGCCTGAATTGCTATAAACTTCACTCGTAGAACCACTGTTGCTGTATCCCACAGATTTTGGCTTGTCGTATTTTAATTTTCATTTTCATTTTTCTCCAGGAATTTTTTGAGTTCTCCTTTGATTTCTTCATTGACCCAATCATTGTTCAGTACCATTTTGTTTAATCTCCACATTTTTGTGGCTTCTGGTTTTCTTCCTGTAGTTGATTTCTAGTTTCATATCTTTGTGGTCAGAAAAGATGCATGATATTATTTCAATCTTCTTAAATTTATTGAGACTTGTTTTGTGGCCTAATATGTTATCAATCCTGGACAATGTTCCATGTGCATTTGAAAAGAGTATGTATTCTGTGGTTTTGGATGGAATGTTCTATGTATATCTACTAAGTCCATCTGGTCTAACGTGTCCTTTAAGGCCAGTGTTTCCTTATTGATCTTCTGTTTGGAGGATCTATCCATTGGTGTAAGTGGGGTGTTAAAGTCCCCTACTATTATTGTGTTACTGTCTATTTCTCCTCTTATGTCTGTTAATAATTGCTTTATATATTTAGGTACTCCTATGTTGGGTGCAGAGATATTTACAAGTGTTATATTTTCTTGTCGGATTGCTCCCTTTATCATTATATAGTGCCCATAAATGTTTCTTGTTGCGGTTTTTGATTTAAAGTCTATTTTGCATGATATAAAGTATCACTACCCCTGCTTTCTTTTCTTTGCCGTTAGCATGGAGTATCTTTTCCATCCTTTCACTTTCACTTTGTGCATGTCTTTAGGTCTGAAGTGTGTCTCTTGTATGCATCATATACATGGGTCTTGTTTTTTTATCCAATTGGCCACCCTATGACATTTGATTGGAGCATTTAGTCCATTGACATTTACAGTAGCTATTGATAAATATGTATTTATTGCCATTTTGTTACTTTTTTCCTTGGTGTTTTAGTATTCCTGCTCTGTTCCTTTCTTTTTCTTTTCCGCTCTTCCCTTGTGGTTTGATGGTTATCTTTAGTAATATGTTTGATTTCTTTTGTCTTACTTTTTTTTTCTTGCTTATTATAGGTTTCTGATTTGTGATAACCTTGAGAGTCCTATTTAATATTCTATGTATAAAACAGTCTATATCGACGTGATACACTCCTTAGTTTGATCTCTGTCTAAAAGCTCTACTTATTCACTCCCTTCCTCCCACATTTTATGTTTTTGAAATCATATGTAGTCTCTTGTTTAGTGTGTGTCTATCCGTTACCCTCCTATCTTTGAAATAGGTGATTTTAGTACATTTGTCTTTTAACCTTCATCTTATCTTCACAGGTAGTTGATCTGCTACCTTTACTATATTTTTACCTTTACAAGTGATTTTATTGCCTTTTTTGTTTGTTTGTTTGTTTGATAATTTTTTTAATCTCTATTTGTGGTCATCTCTTTCCCACTTAAAAATACCTTCAACATTTCTTCTAGAACTGGTTTATTGCTGATAAACTCCTTTAATTTTTGCTTGTCTGGGAAGCTCTTTATCTCTCCTTCCATTCTGAATGACAACCTTGAGGGAGAGAGTATGCTTGGCTGTAGGTTTTTTCTTTAGCACTTTAAATATGTCATGCCATTCTCTTCTTGCCTGTAGGGTCTCAGCTAACAAGTCAGCTGATAGCCTTATGGGCTTCCCTTTGTGTGTCACTTGTGGCCTTTCTCTTGCTGCTTTTACAATTCTTTAATTTTGGACATTTTAATTATAACGTGTCTTGGTGTGTGCCTCTTTGGGCTTCTCTGGTTTGGAGCTCTCTGTGCTTCCTGTACTTGGATGTCTGTTTCCTTCCTTAGGTTAGGAAAATTTTCAGCTATTATTTCTTCAAATAGATTTTCTGCCCCTTTGTCTCTCTCTTCTCCTTCTTGGACACCTATAATATGAATGTTCATGCGCTTGATATTGTCCCAGAGTTCCCTTAGACTGTTCTCATTCTGTCTAGTTCTTTTTTCTTTTATATTTTCAGCTTGGGTGATTTCCTCTAGTCTTTGGTCTAGCTCACTGATCAGTTCTTCTGCATCCTCTACTCTGCTATTGAGTCCCTCTAGTGAATTTCTAATTTCCAATATTGTATTCTTCAATTGGGATTGGTTGTTTTTATATCTTCCAGTTTTTGCTGATGAGCTCACTGTGTTCATCCATTCTTCTTCCAATATCTGTGAGCATCCTTATGATATTTTGTTTGAAATCTTTGTCTAGTAGGTCACTTGTTTCTGTTTCAATTAGTCCTTTTTCTGGGGTTTTGTCCTATTCCCTTGCTTGGAATGTATTCCTTTGTCTCTTCATTATGCCTCGTTCTCTGTGCTTATTTCTATGTATTAGTTGAGTCAGCTATGTCTCCTGATCTTTGAAAAGTACCCTTATGCATGAGATGCCTTATGACGTCCAGCAGTGTGCTTCCCTCTCATCACCAGTCCAAATGATGCAGGAGTGACCCCTTTGTGGGCTACTTGTGTCTTTCTGCTGTGGCAGCCTTCTTCTTACTGCAGGTATCCAGAGAGTCTAGTCTTTCCTTACCTGGCCAGCTGCTTGTAAATCGGGTTTGGGGAGCCTCAGTACCATTGGCTACAAAGTCTATCAGCACACTCCTATTGCAATTTTCCTCTTCATTGGGTTGGCACCCAATGTAGCTGGTTTCTAGGCTCAGGGACTTACAGATGTGAGGATAGGCCTCAGGCCTACTGTTGTCAGTTCTCTTAGGGGTGCAGCTGAGTGGGGCTGGCCTTAGGCTTAGGAGCACTCAATTATTTCGGGCTTTGGAAGGTGGTGCTGATCATTTTTATGGCTATTTGTGAAGCACAGGTCTTCTGCCACTGATAAGCCTCACCCAGTCCTGGTTCATGCACACTTCTCAACCCCCTGGAGAGTTCCCCATCTCTGCACTGCAGAGGCCCCCGCCTCTCCATCAATGCCCCCTACAGTTCAACTTGTCCTCACACCGGCCCTGCTCCACATAGGCAGACGCAGTCACCTGCCTGTAAGGGGATCAAGGCACCCAGTCAATGCAGGCTGAAAAGTAGCCTGAGGGCTTGCTGTTGGGTCAGGCTGGTCCCTGGGGTGGGCTACCTGCCCTGGCTGAACTGGATTAAATCTGTGCTCTAGGGGGTGTGGCAGACCTGTGGGCTAACAGGCCAAGGGAAGAACCTCAATGACGCCCACGGGGGTCTGTGTCAGCACGCCTGGACCAGGTCGGAACAATGGCCCCTACCAATATGTCAGTCTCTGGAGAGGTCCCTCCTCTCACCAAGATACCCCCAGAGCCCCCCGGGTGAGTCTCATTTCACCAAAGGACTGTCAGCCTTCTCTCTGGTGATTTTAGGTTGCTGAAATGAGTGAGTTTGTGTGTGGGCCCTTGAAGACACTGGTCTTTTCAGCTTTCAGCTGGTAGCTTTTCTGGGGGTCTCCTTGCTGCAGTAAATAGTCAGCAAAGCCAGACAGTGAGACCCTCATTTCAGTATGGCTGAGTCTGAAGGACGCTTATAGCAGTATCAGCCTCCACTCCAGACCTCACTCCTCCAGGGAGGGCTGTGGACCTTAGGGTGGCTCCTGCCTGGCCAGCTGAGAAGTTCTGCTGCTCCCAAAGGTGACTTTTTTCTTCTCCAGTAGGAATTTCTGCCTCTTCTGCCTTAGTCAGGACTGTCCCTTGTTGTGGGGTTTCTTTTTATCCAGTTTTCAGTTCTATCCAGGGTATTTTTTACAAAAATGGTTGTAACCTGGTTGTGTTTGTGGGACGAGATGAGTTCAGAGTCTGCTTATGCCACCATCTTGACGAGATCAAAATACACCAATCTTCAGATATAAAAGCATTATCCTCTTACACATTCCTTTTAATGTTTTAGCATGTGTACATAGAGCCTTTTCAAAAATAGTAGGATTTTTTTAAATAAAAGAAATCCCATCAGTTAACTTAACTTATGCTATAAATGGGAATAATGTCATTACTCATTTTTGACAGGTATCCTGCTCCTGGATCTCAGGATGAACAGTTCAAAAATCACTGAAAATATTAAATATTTTTGTCCCTTTGGAGGCTGCTTGAACTGACTAGCAAGAGGCAGGGAAGAAAGGAGAGGGCCAATGGTTCATTCAGCCAAGATCACCTGGGTTCCCAAGCTTGCCTTCTTGATGTTTAGTTAGATCACTAACTCCAATGATAATCAGATGGACGTAATGAACAACTTCCCCAGAAAATAAACAAAAACTCATCATTTTTGCACACAGTTCCAAGAAGTTCCCAAGGAGACATGTCACCATGGTGCCCACCAAGCCCAGTGACTTTTCCAGGGGCACACCCCAGCCAAGTTCATCCAACTTTGAACTCCAGCACAAGATGCCCTATTCCATGAGAGGTCGCACAGAGATTCCCAGGGCCATGGGTCCCCCTCAATCAGTCTGAATTGGGTCTTCACTGTCCCAGTGGTATGATGCACCATGGGTGAAACATGTGAATAAGACCATCACAAAGGGTACTTATGCAGAAGACTGAGGTGGAGTGTTCCACTGCAAGTAGACACCTCCAAAGAGCTTGGGGAAGGCAGAGATGAGTCAGATCTGGACCCACCTGGGGGCAGGGAGAGAGCTTCCCAGAGAAGGTGATACTCTGCATGCACTACCATGGACAGAGGAGTGTTTGACCAGAAGATGACAACGAGAGAGGGTGTTTCAGGCTGTGAGAGTGGCCTAACTTACAGTCATTATCACTGTTGAGTACGTTTGTCATTTCCTGGTTGCAAAGCACAGTGTCTAAATCAAGCCAACTTTTATTACTGCTAATAGGAAGAAATCAGATCACAGGCCAAGTGAGGGTTCCTCTGCTTCTAGGGCCAAGGCTAGGCCCTGGACTGGTCAGCAGGAGGCTGGAGACTGAGCAGGGCCTCTGGAACAAGCCTTGGTCTTGACAGGCACTAGAGTGGCCTGTCTTGTTATTGTTAGGATACATTACTGGGATTTTAAAAAATTTCTTGAGGTAAAGTTCACATTACTTACTATTAGTCATTTTTAAGTGAGCAATTCAGTGTCAGTACATTCACAGTGTTGTGCAACCAACACCTCTATCTAGTTCCAAAGAATTTCCATTTCATCACATAAAATCTCATGCCCATTCAGCAGTTTCTCCCCTCTTTCTCCTCTCCCAAGTCTCTGACAACCACAAATCTACATTCTATCTTCTTGGATTTACCCATTCTACATGTTTCATATGAATAGAACCATGTAGTATATGGCCCTTTGTGTCCGGATTCTTTCATTTAGGATAACGTTTTTCAGGTTCATCCCTATTGGAGCATGTGTCAATACCTCATTCCTTTCATGGAAATGAAAATATTCTACTGTGTGTACATACCACAATTTCTTCATCCATTCATCCACTGATTTTCATTGTTTTCACTTTTTGGCTATTGTGGCTGGTGCTACTATGAAAAATGCAGCATATGTATTTGCTTTTTGAAACTGTTTTCAATTCTCTTAGGTATACACCTGAAAGTAGAATGGCTGAGTAATTCTATGCTTACCGTCTTGAGGAACTACCTGTTTACCATGGTAGCTGTGCCAATTTACACTCCCACCAGTAATGTCCAAGGGTTCCAATCTCTTCATATCCTCACCAACACTTGTGATGTTCCTTTTCTTGTTGTTTTTAATAGCCATCCTAGTGGTTGTGAGGTAGTAAAATTTGGGGGATTTTGACTTTGTGCAACCACAATGAGTAAGAGTCTGTGAGAACATGCCAGAGCTAGAGGGGCACAAGGAAAGGATGTGGTTAGATACCTGGCCCAGGTAGCCCCTGAGATCTCTATGGACTCCAGGGACATCTGTCCTTTCTGTCTTCTAGACAACAGACAGATAGGGATCTACAAAATGAGACTGATATGCAGGCCTGTGTGAGTTCTATAAACACTCTCAACCTAAGTTAGCTAATCTATAAAATGAGTGTTAATAATTATGTCTCTCCCTCAAAAAGAGACTCAGACCAAACTCTGGCTCATGACCTGCAGGGGTTTGGGGCCTAGATCTGCAACTCTGGCTTCTGGTGGTTTTAACTGTAGCAAACATGTGACATTGCCCAGTAAGATACCTAACCCTCGGCAGGCCCTCTGGAAGCATTCATACAATACAAACTCATGAATAGTTCAACTAGTCGCTGAAAGATGATGAGGGTTATAAATTAACCACAAATTGTGTAATGTATTTTCTTTTATCAGGGAGATAAGATATGACTTCAAGCTTTAGTAGAAAAAATAATTAAAAGGTTGGGAATTTCCTGAGTGTGGACTGTTGACCTTTGTCCTTCTCAGTGATTGTGTTTACATGGCTCTTTTCACCGCCAGACATATGAAGAGGCACTGAGGTCACAAGTGTTCAGACACTTAATTTCCTGGATTGTAGTTGTATGGGTGGTGCCTGTCCAGCTATGTGAGCACAGGACCCTGAGCAGGACCATCATGACCCCCTTTCCCAATCCCTGTAGGATCGTAAAGCTCCCCATTGGTTGAAATCCCTCCCACTCTTGTCATCCTAGCCTGGGCACAATCTGTTTCTAAATAGTTCCCAAGTTGAGCACTTGGTAGGCAGAAAAAAGGCAAATCTCAAAGAAACAATAAAAAGAAATAGGGAGAACACATTCCCTCCTTACAGACACCGTGTGTTTATAAAAATCAATCAAGATTTCCAGGGAGGGCCAGGACTAGGGCAAGGAGAGTGAGGCATTCCACTTGAGCACAAAATTGCCAAAAATCTAGTAATCATAACAAATTATACTCTAACCAATATTTTTAAGAATCAACATTAAGGCAAAAAAATTCTCAGGGAAAAATATCAAAATTTTAGACTAAGATGGGATCAGTAGGTTAATCTTACCTATGCATTAGGATTCATCTAGTTAACGACACGCATGTTGCTGTGTTGGGGTGAAGGGTTCTAATTCTGAAACTTACACCAAAATGAGCCAAAAAGCAAAATGGGCCAGTGGATGGATAGAGGGATGGATAGATAGGTTTAAAGCAAATAACACGAAATGTTAGTTGTTCAATCTAGGTGGTAGGTACACGGGTGTTACTAAGCAATTTTCCCCACCATTTTGTTCAAATTTTCTGTATTTGAAAATTGTCCTTATAAGATTTGGGGGCATGATAACTAGCAATATTTTTTAAGAGTACAAATATCTTTCAAACTTACCCCACCTCTTCACACCTCACTCACCTAGCCTTACTCAGACCCTCATCATCTCTGACCTAGACAATAACCACAGCCTTCTGGATGAACTCCTTTCAAAGAGGACCTTTGCACATCTAATCAGGGCGCTCCAGAATTTGACACCACCCACACTCTGGTGTTACCTTTGTGCCCTACAGCTGACAGGCGACCACACCCAGCTGGGTTCCCAGCCCCCTCCTCAGACCCTGTGCTGCATGAGACTGGAGTTTTTGCGGGTCCCTGCACAGCCCATGCTCCACACCTTTGCTCAGCATGCTCCACCGGCTTTATTCTCTCCTTTACAGCACCTCATCTTTCAGATTCCTTCAGAAACTTAAACATGGTGGATTGAACACAGACATTTACCTCTGAAGCCACCTGAAGCCCCAATAAAATGCACTAAAAGGCTTTCTTAAAAGGCATAAACCATGGGGACAAAGACAACCAGCAAGGAGACAAGAGTTACCAAACATTTGAACCTAGCAAGTAGATGTAGCCAAGATACATCAGAAATTCTTCATGCCAGACACCTTTCTAAGCACTCTCCTTAGTCCTCAGACTAGCAGCATGCAGTGAGTACTCTTATTATTACCCTCCTTTTACAGGCACAGAGAGGTTAAGTTACTTGGGCAAGATCACACAGCCACAGAGCCAGGATGTAAGCCCAGGTGGCCTGGCCACAGAGTCTATACTTTTGACCTCTGTAGGATTGCTGTGAAGAAATGGCAGAGCATAGAAAGCTGAAGCTGAAGGCTACAGTACTGGAGAACCAGAAGGAAGCCAAACCACGTGGCTAATGCCCAGAAAATCTCCAAAACTGAATTAACAAGGTACTTCTGAAATCAGAACTTGTAGTGAGGCTGAAAGCAGAGGATTGTTTAAGGTCTGTGTAACAAAAGTTACACTTCCAGATTCCATCCGGTACTGGGTTGAATAGTCTTCCCCTCAAAATTCAAGTCCACCAGCAACCTCAGAATGTGACCCTATTTTGAAATAACGTCTTTGCAGATGAAATTAGTTAACATGAAGTCACAGTGGAGTGTGTGGGCCTTAATTCAATGAGTGGTGTCATTATACAAAGAGACACAAAGAGGGAAGGCAGCTGTAGGAAGATGGATGCAGAGATTGAACTGACTCTGATACAAGCCAAGGATCACCAAGGACTGCTGTTAACCATTAGAAGCTGCTAGGGAGAAGCATGGAGCATATTCTCCCCCAGAAACTCCATAGGAACCAAATCTTCAAAACCTTGACCTAGGACTTTTGGCCTCCAGAACAATGAGGCAGTAAATTTCTGTTGTTTTAAGCTACTCAGCTTGTGGTGTTTATTATATTACAGCCACATGATCTACCCCACAGGGGATTGGGGGAAAATTATTGCTCATGTTGAACTGGACAGACTCTTGACTTGGGCACCCCTGGCAGAGAGGAGGATATAATGCTGGGCTGAAAGCAGGAGAAATGATGAGATTTCCTTTGCCCTCTGCCACCTGGCCAAGAAGCCAGACTTCCACCTCCTGGGGAGAATACCAGCAAATTCCTCCTTGGGAAGGTGCACAGCCCTAAGGATCAACAGATCCTGATATTTAGGGGGATTCCAGCCAGATACCCCCACACCAAAATTCACCATTGACGAATCCCACACACTCTTAAATACAAGCAGACTGGCAAGAATCAGTCAACATTCAAGGGAAAGACCAAAACAAACAAAAGAGAAAGGAGCTGAAAGAAACTGAAGCAAGGGGGAGGAGGAGGGGTGTTCTGAAAACAGTCACAGAAGCCTTAGAGCTGTGCTCACTTAAAATAAGAGCAGAGAGACAAAAGTAATTCTTGGGAAAAAAATATAGAATAGGTAACATTCTGTAGAAAAGTAAAAAAGGTAAAAAGGCAATTCAATGGAAAGAAAAAATAAGGCAAAGAGATGGGAAATGGAACAGAAAAGATAAGCAAACTAGAGAATCATTCCAGGAATTCCATTAGCTGACTGATAGGGGTTTCAGAATGGAGAACAGAAAAAAATGCGAGAAATAGTTAAAGATAATTTCCCAGAACTGAAGGCCAATGCAGTGCACTGTGCAATATGGTAGCCTCAAGCTACATGTGTAATTGTATTTATACATAAGCATAACTCATAATTATACTTAAGTATACTTAAGTAAATTTAACTATAAAATAATTAAAATTAGATAAAATCAGAAATACTCTTCCTCTATCATGCCAACTATAATTCAAGTGCTCAATAGCCTCATGCTCCTGGAGGCTATCATACTGGACAACACAGACACAGAGCATTTGCATCATCACAGGAAGGCCGATTGGACAGCTCTAGCCTAGTGTAATGGATGAAAGCAGATCCAACAAGGAACAGCATCTTGGAATTTCAGAACACCAGTGACAAAAGAAATTGATCCTAAAACCTTCCAGAAAGGGGGCAGAGCAGAGATAGGCTAGAAATCTGACGGGCATTAAACTTTTCAACAGTAGTACTTGAAGCAAGACTCTGTTTCTTCCACTTCAGAGAGAAAATTCAAGCCCACTTTGAACTCTGTGCCCAAATTACCAATCAAGTATGAGGGCACAACAGAGAATTATTCAGACATGCACGTAAAAAAAAAATTACCCCCATGAATCATTCCTCAGAGAGCTACAAGAAATTATCCTGCACCAAAACCAGGGAGAAAACCAAAAGAAAAAAGACAGTCATAGGATCCAGGGTAGCGGGCAATTCAGTGCAGAAGACAAGTGAGGGGAATGTCCAGGACAAGGCCCTGCAGAAGCCACCAGAGCAAGCAAACTAGAGTAGAGCAAGAAGAGAGCACCGGGAGGGCTTGAACTTGCACAGAGCAGAGTTATGATTCTGGTGAAAAGCAGATGATGGGGCCTAGAAAACTCATCAAATTACAAGAAGAACTTCTTGATTCCAAGGAAAATGAAAAGTTGTCATGAATAAAGTTGGAAGCATAGAATTAGAGCTGTGATGTCTCAACTGTGAATAGTAAGTACTTAAATCATATTGATGCAGACACTGAACAGGAATCCAATTCCCATCCCTGTTTTGGGAAGGCAGGAAGTGGTTGTCAGGCAAGGAGGATATCAGAAAACTTCCAGAGTAACTAAGAAACAGTAGTATTAGCATGTCATTTAAAGACATTACAATAAACACCAGAATGAACTATAAACAGGTTGAAAGTGGATTCTGGAAGGAAAAAGCAGAGCAGAGGTTGAATAGGGCAAGGAGTTCTGAGTTTTGTTATAAAACTTCTAGGGCTGTTCGATATTATAAAGCATGTATATCTATAAATTTTATTTTTTAAAGGCCTCAGATCAGATGTCACCTCCTTATCAGGTGTCCCAATCCTCTTTGGGGACAAGTGCTCCTTTTCTGTGCTCCCAAAGTACCAGGGCTGACCTTCCACCATTGGTCTGTTCACGGGTCTGACTTTTCCCTCACCAAATTGAGGCGCCTCGTTCCTGACCCAGAGTGGTGCTCAAAAAATGTCTGTGGATCTTAACAGAAGACTGGAAAAGAACCTTCCTGCTGACGTTCCAGGGGTGATCGAGGTGAAGGTGAACCTCATAGTAGCAGGTGTTGGGAAACCCCCCAATTACATAAAAGTGAATGGTGCCAGTGTGAGTCTACCATTGTTTCCAATACATGTTTCACAAACAGCCATTAGATGTTCTTACTGAAGGACTAGTATGTGTTCAGCAGCATTTTGGGTATTAACCACCTAGCATTTCCTGCCTGTCCCTCATTGAGCAAAGCACATGCCAGTGGGCACAGAGCATCCCTCATCCCTGAAGCACAGCAAGCCCTCAGCATGGAAACTCTCTGCAGGGATATGTGAGGGCACCAAAGCATCTACTCCAACACATGCAAAACTGCAAATTACTTTTATTCCTTTCTCCTTTTTGTCTGGAGCAGATACTCAAAAAGTTCTCAGGAGAAGGAAATTCATGGATAATAGTTGAAACTCTTGAGAGAAGTAAAATTGTTTTCATTTCTCCGCCAGCAAACTCCATACCTGGTGAGAGAGCATAGGAAGATTTGGTTATCCAACTGGATGACGGTAAGGTAGTTTCTATGCTCAGCCTTCCCTCCTGGCCTGGCTATGCTTACCTCCTGTTCCAGATCCTTCTTCAAGACACTCTCAAGGCCTGCAGCCCTCTCCATGGAGTCTGGCATAGTAGTGGAAGACAAAGTCAGTGAAGGGAGACACACAAAACTTCTGGGTTGGAACGGAAGATATGACTAGAGTGATGAAAGATGGAAGAGCAAGAAATAGGGCAGCAGCTTGAGTGAGCACTCCAAGATCAGCCAAAGGATTGAGTCTGACATTCTGAATCATCTCTTTTCAAGCAGGGGCCACCTTCAGAGTGTGGAAAACAGATGTCAAAAGACAACGGTGCCAAGTGGACAAAATCCAGGCCTCCCTTCAGTTTCACCACAGAACCATTTTCTAAATTGAGACTAAACATTTCTTCTAAGACTGTGGTCAAGAGCCCCAGAGGGTCTCTGAGTCACAGAGTGACCTGTGGAAGGGGGCATTGGAGAAGGCAGGGAGTGGAAAGCAGGAAACAGCCAGATCAGACCAGATGTCAAACTATGAGGAAATGAAGGGACGTTTGGAACAGGCTTGCTGGGAGGAAGTCATCTGGGGAGTCAGGACCCCAGGATCCCACTCCAATGTGTCATTCACTCACGTGACCATGTGCAAGACCCTTCCACTCTCAAATCCCTGTCTCTAACATAAGGATGTCATACTCTATGTTCCTAGTGCCCAGGTACAAGGATCCCATGAGCTAAGTTCAAAACTTCCAAGGTTACAGACCTAGAAGACAGAGATAGGAGGGAAGGGTGGTGGCTGAGATAAGTAGCCAGACGGAATATGTCACAACTCAAATCAAGTCACCAATGATAACACATCTCATGTTTTCCTACAATACTGCCTCGTTGGCATAATCCTTGTTGAATGTTAAACAACGACCTTAACTTGGTACATGAACCTTAGAAAGTCCAAAGATAATCAGCATAAATTAGACAGGTTGTGAATATGAATTCAGCTCGCCCCAGGAACACACTGTTATGAAACAACTCTAATGCCTCCCACTAGAATTCAGGGCTTTTTTGACAGTTTTGATTCTCCCAGAATAGAGCCATTAAAGTAGAACCTAAAAGACAGTGACTTGCATGCTCAGAAATTATAATCACCAAATAAATGGCCCTGTGAAAATTCACTGAACATCATAGGTTCAAATTCTCTGGGAGACTTTCATCAATAAAACCCAGTGAAGGGGAAGTCACTTTACCAATGACAGAGTCAGAATATTTCAAACATATCTCAGAAACGAGGCAGGGACTGTGAACTATAAGGGATGACGACAATCTCTCTACACTCTAGGTCCTTCTGTCTGGTCTAATAACTAAATTGAGGGCCAGCCCTGGTGGCCAATGGTTAAGTTTGGCACACTCTGCTTCAGTGGCCCGGATTCAGACCCATCAAGCATGTGTCAGTCCCAAGCATGGACTTACACCATTCGTCTGTCAGTGGTCATGCTGTGGTGGTGGCTCACATACAAAATAGAGGAAGACTGGCAAGAGATGAGCTCAGGGTGAATCTTCCTCAGCAAAAAAAAAAAAAAAAAAAAAAGAATTAAATTGACGTGAGACAGAATAACAGGAGTAAATCAAACATAGTTTAGTAGTATGTAAACATGGGAAAACACCAGAAAAATTGACTCACTTGCCAGAATGGTCAAAGCCTTCATCTTAAATATTATCTTCAACCAAAAACAAAGAAGGGTCTTGGGGCTAATGGTTTGGAACTTCAAAGGGGAAGAAGGCAGTTTACATGGAGATAGCAATGCAAATGTTTGTTAAATAAGAGTTTGCTTGACCTTCTACGGAAACTGTGACTGGAAAGACAAAACTTTGATAAAAATGGACCCTCCCAATTTACCAAAACTCAGAGATACCTAGGGAATAGCCTGTCCTGAAAGAGATCTTCCATCTTAAATTGTTTTTTTTAATTTTTATTTTTTATTGCAGTAACATTGGATTATAGCATCATATAGCTTTCAGATGCACATCATAATATATTTAGAATTCTGTGTAGATTACATCATGTTCACCACCCAAAAACTAATTATAGTCCATCACTACACATGTGCCTAATCACCCCTTTTGCCTTTCCCCCACTCCCTTTCCCTATGGTAACCACCAATCCAATCTCTGTTGCTATGTGTTTGTTTGTCATTGTTTTTATCTTCTACTTATGAGGGAGATCATACGGTATTTGACTTTCTCCCTCTGACTTATTTCAATCAGCATAGTACCTTCAAGTTCCATCCATGTTGTCACAAATGGCCGGATTTCATCATTTCTTATGGCTGAGTAGAATTCCATTATGTATGTATACTACATCTTCTTTATCAGTTCATCTCTTTATGGGCACCTAGGTTGCTTCAAGTCTTGACTATAGTGAATAACTCTGCAATGAACATAGGGGTGCATGTATCTTTATGCTTTTGCATTTTCAAGTTCTTTGGATAAATACCCAGTAGTGGGATAGCCGGATCATATGAGAGATCTATCCTTAATTTTCTGAGGAAACTCCATACTGCTTTCCATGGTGGCTGCACCAGTTTGGACTCCGACCAGCAGTGTATGAGGGTTCCTTTCTCTGCACATCCTCTCCAACACTTGTTTCCTGTCTTGTTAATTATAGCCATTCTGACCCGAGTGAGATGATACCTCATTGTAGTTTTGATTTGCATTTCCCTGATAGCTAATGATGTTGAACATCTTCTCATGTGCCTGTAGGCCACCCATATATCTTCTTTGGAGAAATCTCTGTTCAGATCTTTTGCCCATTTTGTAATTGGGTTGTTGATTTGTTTGTTGTTGAGACGTATGTGTTATTTATATTTTGTATATTAACCCCTTATCTGATATATGCTGTGCAAATACCTTCTCCCAATTGTTAGGTTGAGTTTTTGTTTTGTTGATGGTTTCCTTTGCTGTGCAGAAGCATTTTAGTTTGATGTAGTCCCATTTGTTCATTTTTTCTTTTGTTTCCCTTGCCCATCCAGACATGGTACTTGAAGATATGCTGCTAAGACTGATATCAAAGAGTGTATTGCCTATGTTTTCTTCTGGAATGTTCATGGTTTTGGGTCTTACATTCAAGTCTTTAATCCATTTTGAGTTGATTTTTGTGGGTGGTGTAAGGGAATGGCCTACTTTCATTCTTTTGCATGGGGCTGTCCAGTTTTCCCAACACCATTTATTGAAGAGAGACTCCTTTCTCCATTGTATGTTCTTGGCTCCCCTGTCAAATATGAGCTGTCCATAAATGTATGTGTTTATTTCTGGGCTCTCAATTCTGTTCTATTGAGCTGTGTGTCTGTTTTTGTGCCAGTACCATGCTGTTTTAGTTACTATGGCTTTGTAGTATATTTTGAAATTAGGGAGTAGGATATCTCCATCTTTGTTCTTTTTCCTCAGGATTCCTTTGGCTATTCAGGTCTTTTGTTGTTCCGTATAAATTTTAGGATTCTTTGTTCTATTTCTGTGAAAAATGTTGTTGAAACATTGATAGGGATTTCATTGAATCAGTGGATTGCTTTAGGAAGTATGGACATTTTAACTATGTTAATTATTCCAATCCAAGAGCACAGAATATCTTTCCATTTCTTTGAGTCTTCTTCAGTTTCTTTCAACAATGTTTTAGAGTTTTCAGTGTACAGATCTTTCACCTCTTTGGTTAAGGTTATTCCTAGGTATTTTATTCTTTTTTTTCCAATTTAAATGAGATTGTATTCTTAATTTCTCTTTTTGCTACTTTGCTGTTAGTGTATAGAAATGAAACCGATGTTTGTATGTTAATTTTGTGTCCTGCGACTTGAATGTATTTATTTATTATTTCTAAAAGTGTTTTGGTGGATTCTTCAGGGTTTTCTATATATAAAATCATGTCGTCTGCAAAGGGTGACAGTTTCACGTCTTTCTTTCAATTTGGATCCCTTTTATGTCTATTTCTTGCTTGATTGCTCTGGCTAGGACTTCCAATATCATATTAAATAAGAATGGGAAAGTGAGCATCCGTGGCTGGTTCCTGTTCTAAGAGGGATAGTTTCAGTTTTTCTCCATTGAGAATCATATTTGCTATGGGTTTGTCATATATGGCCTTTATTATGTTGAGGTATTTTCCTTCTATACCCATTGTATTTACAGTTTTTATCATAAATGGATGTCTTATCTTGTCAAATGCTTTCTCTGCATCTGTTGAGCTGATCATGTGATTTTTATTCTTCATTTTGTTAATGTTGTGTATCACATCGATAGACTTGTGGATGTTGAACCATCCCTGCATCCCTGGAATGAAACCCACTTGATCATCATGTATGATCTTTTCAATGTATTGTTGTATTCGATTTACTAGTATTTTGTTGAGGATTTTTGCATCGATGTTCATCAGTGATATTGGTCTATAATTTTCTTTTTTTGCATTGTCCTTGTCTGGTTTTGGTATCAGGATAATGTTGGCTTCATGGAATGTGTTAGTAAGCCTCTCCTCTTCTTCAATTTTTTGGAACAGATTTAGAAAGATAGGCATGAAGTCTTCTTTTAATGTTTGGTAGAATTCACCAGGGAGGCCATCTGGTCCTGGACTTTTATTTTTGGGGAGGTTTTTAATTGCTGTTTCAATCGCCTTTCTTGTGATTGGTCTATTCAAATTCTCTACTTCTTCTTGGCCCAGTTTTGGAAGTTTGTATGTTTCTAAGAATTTATTCATTTCTTCTAGATTATCCAATTTTTTAAAGTATAGTTTTTCATAATATTCTCTTACTATCTTTTGTATTTCTAGGTTTCTGTTGTAATTTTTCCTCTTTCAATTCTCATTTTATTTATTTGAGCCTTCTCTCTTTTTCTCCTGGTGAGTTTAGATAAGGGTTTGTCAATTTTGTTTATCTTTTCAAAGAACCAGCTCTTGGTTTCATTAATTTTTTCTATTTTTTTTCTAGTCTCTATTTCATTTATTTCTGCTTGATTTTTGTTATTTCCTTCCTTCTGCTGATTTTGGGCTTAGTTTGTTCTTCTTCTTCATTTACTTTAGATGCACTGTTAGATTGTCTATTTGGGATTTTTCTTCATTGTTGTGGTAGGCCTGAATTGCTATAAACTTCCCTCTTAGAACTGCTTTTGCTATGTCCCATAGATTTTGGTATGTCGTAGTTTCATTTTCATTTGTCTCTAGGAATTTTTTTATTTCTCTTTTCATTTCTTCATTGACCCAATCCTTGTTCAGTAGCATTTTATTTAGTCTCCATATTTTTGTGGCTCTTCTGATTTTCTTCCCGTAGTTGATTTCTAGTTTCATACTTCTGGGGTCAGAATAGATGTGTGGTATTATTTCAATCTTCTTAAATTTATTGAGACTTGTTTTGTGGCCTAATATGTGATCAATCCTGGACAATGTTCCATGTGCATTTGAAAAGAATGTGTATTCTGTGGTTTTTGGATGGAGTGTTCTATATGTATCTACAAAGTCCATCTGGCCAAATGTGTTGTTTAAGGCCAGGGTTTCCTTATTGATCTTCTGTTTGGAGGATCTACCCATTGGTGTAAGTGGAGTGTTAAAGTCCCCTACTATTATTGTTTTACTGTCTATTTCTCCTTTTATGTCTGTTAATAGTTGCTTTATATATTTAGGTACTCCTATGTTGGGTGCCGAGATATTTACAAGAGTTATATCTTCTTGTTGGATTGTTCCCTTTATCATTATGTAGTGCTTGTCTTTGTCTCTTGTTACAGTTTTTGTTTCAGTCTGTTTTGTCTGATGTAAGTATTGCTACCTCTGCTTTCTTTTCTTTGCCATTAGCATGGAGTATCTTCTCCATCCTTTCACTTTCAGTTTGTGAGTGTCTTTAGGTCTGAAGTGTGTCTCTTGTATGCAGCATATATATGGGTCTTGTTTTTTCATTCAATTGGCCACCCCATGCCTTTTGATTGGAGCATCTAGTCCACTGATATTTAAAGTAGCTATTGATAAGTATGTTTTTATGGCCATATTGTTATTTTTTTCTGGGTGTTTTATTAGTTCTTTTCTGTTCCTTTTGTTTCTCTTGCTCTCTTCCCTTGTGGTTTGATGGCTTTATTTAGTAATATGTTTGATTTATTTCATCTTACTTATTTGCTTACTTATTATAGGTTTCCAGTTTGTGTTTACCATGAGGTTCCTATATAATATTCTATGTATATATCAGTCTATATTGAGTTGATAGACTCTTTAGTTTTACCTCTTTCTAAAAGCTCTACTTTTGCACTCCCCTCCTCCCACATTTTATGTTTTTGAAATCATATCTAATCTCTTATTTTGTGTGTGTCTATCCATTGCCTTCTTATCACAGAAATAGATAATTTTAGTATTTTTGCCTTTTAACCTTCAAACTATCTTCATAGGTGGTTGGTTTTCTACCTTTACTATGTTTTTACCTTTACCAGTGATTTTATTGCCTGGTTTTGGGGTTTTTTAAAATAATTTTTATGATCCTTTTTATGGCTATTTGTGAAGCACGGGTCTTCTGCTGCTGGTAAGCCCCACCTCCCACAGGTCCACAAACACCATCAACAGAGTCCTGGACTGTGCACACTTCACAGCCCCTGGGAGCATACCCCAATGCCCCACTGCAGGGGGCCCCACCTCTCCACCAATGCCCCTTACAGTTCACCTGGTCCTCACACAGGCCCAGCTCCACAGAGGCGGACACACTCACCTGCCTGTAGAGGATCAAGACACTCAGTCAATGCAGGCTTAAAAGTAGCCTGAGGGCTTGCTGTTGGGTGGGGCCGGTCCCTGGGGTGGGTTGCCTGCCCTGGCTGAACTGGATTACATCTGTGCTCTAGTGGGTGTGGCATACCCCTGGGTTAACAGGCCAGGGGAAGAATTTCCATGACTTCTGCCAAGGTCTGTGTCAGCACGCCTGGACTAGGTGACAACAATGGCGACCACCAATGTCTCAGTGTCTGGAGAGGTCTCTCGTCTCACTGAGATGCACCCAGAGCCTACCAGGTGATTCTCTTTTCACCAAACGACTGTCAGCCTTCTTTCTGGTGATTTTAGGTTCCTGAGATGGGTGAGTTTGTGCGTAGGCCCTTTAAGACCCAGGTCTTTTTGGCTTTGATCCAATAGCTTTTCTGGGTGTATTTCCCACTGGAGTTAATAGCCAGCAAAGCCAGATAGTAAGACCCACTTGTCAGTTGTGCTGAGTCTGAAGGATGTTTATAGCAGTATCGGGCCTGTGCTCAGGATCTCACTCCTCCAGGGAGGGCTGCATACCTTAGAGTGGCTCCCGCCTGGCTGGGTCTGAAACTCTGCTGCTTTTGAAGGTGGTGTTTTTTCTCTCCAGAAGGAATTTCTGCCTCCTCCGCCCTAGTGAGGACTGTCCCTTGTTGTGAGGGTTCTTTTTATCCAGGTTTCAGCTTTCTATCCAGGGTAACTTTTCCAAAAATAGTTGTAATCTATTGTATTCATGTTGTGTTCATGGGAGGAGATAAGTTCAGAGACTGCCTATGTCACCATCTTGAAGAGATCCCTAATTCCCATCTTAAATTCTTTTAGGCAGTTAGGGGGAAGGTCAAAGTTGCTTTCAGAGTCTTTTGATCTTAAAAGATGTCAAGCCAAAGAGACACATTTTAGGGTATCCAATTCTGATCTCCCACAGTACTATTCCCTTAGGACTTAGGTTTGCTGTTAGAAACGGATTCCCTTTTCTTTATTTTTTTCTTCATTCCACGGTAACTCAAAACCAAACAAAAATGTACAGTTCACCAATAAAGGTAAATATATGGACAAATAAAAACCTATTTTATCACAATTTTGGTTTGTTACTCTACTTTTTATTCTATTATACAGTTTAAAAGATAAAAGCATAAAAAATACCTATAAGTCTATATTAAGGGGTACACACTATATACAGATGTAATTTATGACATGAATAACATAAAGGGAGTGTGCAGAGCTGTAAAAGAGCAGAGTCTTTTGATGGGATTGAAGTTAGTTGAAAGTAGATTGTTATGACTTTAGGATGTTTGATGCAATCCCCGCAGTAACCACAAAGAGAATCTCTGTAGAATATGCACAATAGGAAATGAGAAGGGAATGGAAACGTGTCACTACAAAACATCCACCAAACTCAAAGGAAGGCAGTAAGGGCAGAACTGAGGCACAAACAGCTGTACGACACACAGAGGACATCAAAATGGTAACAGCAAGTCCTTCTCTATCAGTAATTACTGTAAATATAAATATAAATGGATTCACCTTCCCATTCAAAACACATAGATTTTGAGATCAGATAAAACAGAATCCAACTATGTTTTGTCTACAAGAGATTCGCTTTAGATTTAATGACATGCATAGTTTGAAAGTGAAAAGATGGAACATGATATTTCACGGAAATGAAAACCAAAAAGGGTCAGGGGTGGCTATACTCATATCAGACAAAATAGACTTTGGTTCACCCTTCACTCCCCCTGCCCTAGTCAGACCCTCATCATCTCTGACCTAGACAACAACCACAGCTTCTTGGCTGATCTCATTTCAGAGGGGATCTTTGTACATCTAATCAGGGTGCTCCCAGGTTATAGACCTCACATGGTCAGGTGCTGCCTGTGCCTTAACCAGTGAGAGGTGAACACTACAGCTGGGTTGCCGGCCCCCTTCCTCAACCTCATCCTGCCTCAGACTGGAGTCTTTGCAGATCCTTGCACACCCCATTCTAGCTCAAATCTCCACACCTTTGCTCAGGGTGCTCTGCCTGCCTTATTCTCTCAAAAATGCCTCCTCAACTTTAAGATTTCTTCAAAAACTTAAATATGGTTAGTTGAACACTTGCATTTACTTCTAAAGCCTCTTGAAGTCCCAGTAAAATCCACTAAAGGGCTTTCTTGAAAGGGGTAGATCCACAGGGAGAAAGACAACCAGAGAGGGGACAAGAGCCACCAAAACTTTAAACCCAGACAGTAGATGGAGCCAAGTCATCATGAGCTCTTCATGACAGATGCCTTTCTGAGCACTCTCCTGAGTCCTCAGAATAACCATATGTAGTAGATACTCTTATCACCCCTTTTTCACAGGCACAGAGAGGTTAAGTCACTTGAGCAACATCACACAGCCACAAAGCCAGGATATAAACCCAGGAAGTCTGGCCCCAGAGTCTATGCCTGCGACCACTGTGTGTCTTCCATGAAAGGGTACTCACTTGACAGAGCAGAGAAAGCTGAACCTGAAGCCTACAGCACTATAGACACCAGAAGCAAGCAGAACCAGGCTGCTGGAGGCCAGAAAGACTCAGAAACTGAATGCCCAGGACCTATAAAATCAGAAGGTGTAAGTGAAGCTGAAAACAGAACCTTGTTGAAAGGCTGTACAAAAAAAGAGTTAGACGTACAGATTCCCTCCTGTACTGGGTTGAATAGTGCCCCCTCCCCAAAATTCACATCCACCAGCCACCTTAGAATGGAAAGAGAGTCTTTGCAGATGTAATTTGTTAAGATTAACTCATAGTGGAGTGTGTGTGTGGGCCCTAATTCAATGGCTGGTGTTCTCAGAAGAAGAGACACAGAGACATGAACAGAGGGAAGGCAGCTGTGTGAAGACAGAGGTAAAGACTGGAGTGATGCTGCCACAAGCCAAGGAACACCAAGGAACGATGGTAACCACAAGAACCTAGGAAGAGGCATGGAGCAGAGTCTTCCTCCCAGCCTAAAGTAGGACCCCACCTTGCCAACATCTTCATCTCAGACTTGGTCAGAGAGAGAATAAATTTCTGTTGTTTTAAGCCACCAGTTTGTGATACTTTGCTATGGACACTTCTCTAACCCTGCAGAGGACTGGGAGACTCTTCTCTGTACATATTGAACTGGAGAGACTATGGACGTGGGGACCCATGGTAGAGAGGAGGATGAGATGCTGGAGTGAAGGTGGGAGAAACCATGAGATTTCCATCACCATCTGCCACCTGACCAACAAGGCAGACTTCCTCCTCCTGGGCAGAAGACCAGAAAATTCATCCTTGGGAAGCTGCCCAGCCCAAAGGATTTACAGACCCTTATATTTAGGGGTCTCCAGACAGATGACTCTAGACCAAACCCCACCACTGACAAATCCCACACACTCTCAAATACAAGCAGACAGGCAAGGACCAGCCAGCACTGACAGGAAAGATCAAAACAAACAAAGAAGCTCAAAGGAACAGAAGCAGTGTGGGAGGAGGAGAGTTTCAAAAACAGTCACAGTGGCCTGAGAGCTGTGTTCTTGTGAATTCAGAGCACAGAGCAAAAAGGAACTCTTGGAAATAAAAAAAAATATACCAGAGGATTTAACGTTCTTTGGAAAGGTAGGAAGGTGAAGTTAAGTGTTTGACTCCAAAAGAAAAATAAACAGATGGAAATGGGAGAGAAAAAAATAAGAAAATTAGAGAATAGTTCCAGGAGTTCCCTCATATGACCAGCAGGGGTTTCAGAGCAGAGAACAGAAAAAATGAAAGAATTAATTCAAGAAAATTTCCAGAACTGAAGGTCAACACACTGCATTGTCCAATACAGTAGCCCCTTGATACATTTGGTTAGTTAATTTAAGTACAAAGTTTTTAAAATTAGGTAAAATAAGAAATGCAATTTCTTAGTCACACCAGCAACAATTCAAGTGCTCAATAGCCTCATGCAGTGGAGGCCACCCTATGGGACCACACAGACAATGTGCATTTGCATGATCAAATAAAGGTTGATTGGACAACTCTGGCCTAGAGTAATGGATGAAAGCAGATCCACCAAGGCACTTGGTCATCAAATTTCAGAACATGAGGGACTAAAGGAAAATCTCAAAAGCTTCCAGAAGGAGTTGGGGAGCAAGAAACAGGTCACATACAAATGATCGGAAATCAGAAGAGCATTAAACTTCTTCACACCAATATTAAAAGCCAGATTCTGTGTCTTCACATTCAGGGAGAAAATTCTATCTCACCTAGAATTCTATGCCCAAACTATCAATCAAGTCTGAGGGTAGAACAGAGAATTATTCAGAATGCAAGTTCTTAAAAAGAAAAAAATTACTCCTGCACATCATTTCTAAGAAAGCTACAAGAAGATGTCTTCTACCAAAAAAAGAGAGAAAACCAAGAAAGAGACATCATGGATCTGGGAACAGGCAATTCAGTGCAGCAGAGAGGTGAGGGGAATTCCTGAAACTATGGCTCTGCAGAAGCCACCAGGAACAAACAGCCTGGACTAAAGCAAGGAGAGAGTCTACCAAGGGCTTAAACTAGAAGAGTGGAGTTACAATTCTTGCAGTAAAAGGATGACAGGGAAAGAGAAAACTCATCAAATTACAAAAAGGAACTATTGATTCCAAGGAAAATGAAAAGTGTCAAGAACAGAAATGGAAACATAGAAGTGTCTGTTACTCAACTGTGAACAATATGTACTTAAGTCATATTGATTTAAACACTGAATAGGAATCCAATTCCTGTCCCTGTTTGGGAAGGAGGGAAGTGGGTGTGAGGCTAGGAGGATGTCAGAGACCTAAACTCTCTTCCCAGAGCAATCAAGAAACTGTATTATTGTCATGTCATTAATTAAATGACATGACAATAAACACCGGAAAAAACTACTAAATATGTTGAAAGTGGACTCGAGGGAGAAATCAGAGTGGAGATCAGGTAGAGCAAGGCACCTCCAGTTTTTTTTTTTTTTCTCCCCATAGCCGCCCATTACATAGTTGTACATTCTTAGTTGTGGGTCCTTCTAGTTGTGGCATGTGGTAGGCCGCCTCAGCATGGCTTGATGAGCAGTGACATGTCCACGCCCCAGATTAGAACCGACAAAACACCAGGCCACCTGCAGCGGAGCGCACAAACTTAACCACTCAGCCACGGGGCCGGTCCCCACCTGCAGTTTGTTATAAACGTTGTAGGACTGTGTGATGTTATAAAACTTTTCATCTATAAATTTGATTTTTTAAAATAAATTTGTAAAAGCCCCATATCAAGTGTCACCTCCCTCCAACCCCTTTAGGGAGCAAGTGCTCCTTCTCTGTGTTCCCAAAGCACCAGGGCTGAACTCCTGCCATATAGAATTGGTCTGTTCGTGGCTCTGATGTTTCCCCACCAAACTGGGAACATCTTGTCCCTGACCCAGAGTGGCACTCAGGAAATGTCCATGGATCTAAACAGAAGACTGGAAAAGAAGCTTCCTCCTGACCTCCCAGGGGTGTTTGAGGTTCAGACGAACTTCCTGAACCGGGTGCCACAAGGATGAGTGGTTCCAGTGTGAGTCTGCCTGGTGTTCCAATACATGTTTCACAAACAGCCATGAGATATTTTTACTGAAGGCCTACTATGTGCTCGACAGTCTTCTAGGTTCTGAGAGGACATCAGTGCAGCACAGATGCTCAAGGAAAATGTAGCTTTTTAACTTTTCATAATTGAGATCATCATCCCCATGAGACCTGGGGTGGGATACGAGAGAGACAATTTCTTGTTACCAGAAAACAACTTCTCTCTCTCATTTGGGGAATGAATTCTCTGACTTTTGTCTTTCTAATCCAGTCGCCACATCTGCTCCTCCAAGGATGAAGTTGGGATGTTTGGGGTATAACTTATGGCAAAGGGAAAGTGGGCTCAGATCTTCCCCCTGCCCTGGGCCTTGCAGGGGACACTTGCTCTCTGGCCTGGTTCTGCAGAGGGTCCTAGAGTATTCACTGTTGCATTTGTAGTTCTATGAGGCCTGAGAGTCA
Source organism: Equus quagga (assembly GCF_021613505.1). Lineage (NCBI taxonomy): Eukaryota > Metazoa > Chordata > Mammalia > Perissodactyla > Equidae > Equus > Equus quagga. The sequence continues at coordinate 36,194,373 of NC_060273.1, read as the reverse complement.
CCCCTGCTGACCTGGGCCCTTCTCACTGGCACCCAGGTCTCAGCTCCACCCTCCACCAGCCTTGATGAGAGTGCACATGCACTACTTCCAGTCCCCTTAGCCAGCCTGTGACAGCCACCTGCAGGCCCATGGGCTCTCTCCTCAGATCCTATTATAGGCTGGATTGTGTCCCCTCCAAATTTATATGTTGAGGTCGTAACCCCCAGAACATCAGAATGCAACTGTAGTTGGAAATAGGATCTTTAGAGAGGTTAAGGTTAAATGAGGTCATATGGGTGGGTCCTAATCCAAGTTGACAGGAGTTTTTGTAAGAAGAGGAGATTAGGACACAGACATGGTCCTGGAAGACCATGTGAAGACCAGGGAGAAGATGGCCATATGCAAGTGAGAGAGGCCTCAGGAGGAAGCAACTCTGCCAACACCTTGATCTCGGAATTCCAGCCTCCAGAAATTGTGAGAGAATAAATTTCTATTTAAGTCACTCAATCTGCCATACTTTGCTATGGCAGCCCTAGCAAATTAATACAAATCCCTTCTCCTTCCCCCATGGGCCATGCCAGAGGCCTCTGGGGGCACACTGGTTGTACAGTAATTATGTTTCTGTCTCTCTAGGTAAATTATGAGATCCTCCTGGGAAGGAGCTTTTATTTTTTCATTTTTGTATTCCTGAGGCCTAGGGCTGCTCTAGATGGATGGTGATTTTGAGTGAATACATGAATGAAGGAATTGTCTCCATCTTGCAAAACTATATTCAAATTTTAGTAAGATGGGGGGCTGGCCCCGTGGCCAAGTGGTTAAGTTCATGCACTCAGCTGCAGGTGGCCCAGTGTTTCATTGGTTCAAATCCTGGATGCAGACATGGCACTGCTCATCAAACTACTCTGAGGCAGCATCCCACATGCTACAACTAGAAGGACCCATAATGAAGAATATACAACTATGTACCCGGGGGCTTTGGGGAGAAAAAGGAAAAAAATAAAATCTTTAAAAAAAAATTTTTAGTAAGATGGAGAATGCAGAGATCACATCATTCCTTAAATAGACCAATTAATTAATTGTTAGTACCAATTCTCATGGCATAACCCAAGAGTCATGGGTGTGATGACACAACTCACTTGTAATTTTCTGGGATAGGGAGGATCAAGCGTTGGGCAAATGTGGCTGGGCCATGGAACCATTGACACCTGCAGCAGCCTGTTTTAATCCCAATGCCTATTTCTAGCACTTCCCCTGGAGTCAATTCACCAAAATCATAAGACACTAGGACCTAGGATATTCCATCACTGCCATTTCTCTGCCACAGACTGCAACATAAGTCCACAAAAATAAAGAAAACAGTAAAGTAGGTTGAGGAAAAGCCCACCAATGAACCCATGTGGCCATAGAATACGGGCAGCATGGCGGGCCCAAGAAAGGGATAATGTAGGAGATGGGGCAGATGGCAGGACAAGACATAAGTAGACAATAAAACTAGTAAACTGTGTTTACAGGAAAACCCACTTCTTCACCTCACAGTGCAGCATCACAGAGGTCTTGGGTGGTAGGAGAACCAAAATATCAGAAAGTATTTTCAGGAATCCAGTGACTGAGGTATTCAGCAAATTGACTCTCCAGCAAATTGAGTTGCTTCCATCAGTCCTGCACTTCAGAGGAATAAATTTTAATAACAATAGCCATGACTACCAGGGGTTCACCACTTTCCTGAAATCCATTCTCAGAATCTCAATTATATTAACTTTCTTAATCCTCCCAATCACCCCATGAAATAGGTGCTGTTATCATCCCTGCTTCAAAGAAGAGGAAACTGAGGCTCATCAAGGTTAAAGTTCTAGATCCTCCAGCTTGTAAGTGGCAGAGCTGGTTAATGCATCCAGGGAGAGCCTGCCTTCTCAACCACTATACCCTTTTGGCAGCAGTAATCTTTATTTTCTCATCAGGACAGCTGATGGGACAATAACCCTTCACATGTGTGCACACACCCCTGTATACACACACACACACACAGCAACAAACCAACTCCCTCCCTTGCCTAGAAAGTTCAGCTGACAGTCATGTCTCTGGACAGTCTTCAGAGTTCTCCGCTGCAGCCATCCAAGATGATGTCTCAGCTTGTCTGTCCCTGTATTAGTTATCTATTGCTCTGTAACAGATTACCCTAAAATTTAGTGGCATAAAACAATAATTTTATTATCTCAGATTCTATAGATGGGGAATTCAGAAAGTGGCTTAGCCAGGTGGTTCCAGCTCAGAGTCTCTCATGAGGTTGCAGCAAATCTGTTGGCTGGAGCTGCCATCATCTGAAAGCTGGATTGGATTAGATAATCTGCATCAATGGTAGCTCACACATGGACCAGGACTTATTGTGGGGAGAGGTCTCAGTTCCTCGCCATGTGGCTACTTGAGTCTCCTCACAACATGGCAGCTGGCTTTCCCTAGAGTAAGGGATCCAAGAGGGCCAAGGTGAAAGCCTCTACGACTCAGCCCCAGAAGTCATACTCCATCATGTCCACAATATCTTAGTGACTTCACAGGTCAGCCCAATTACTGTCGGGGAGAATACACAAGGGTGTGAAAGCCAGGAGGAAAGAAACATTGGGGGTGCATTTGAAAGCTGGCTACCACAGCCTACAGCCACAATGTTGCCCTACTGATAGGTATTTTGGGAACTCAGAGGCTTGCTATCAAGCAGAACCAGCATATGATAGGTACTCAGTAAAGTCAGTACACTCCATTTCCCTTTGGTCATCAACAATGTCACCCCAAGAGTCAACCCTGCTTAGACTTTGGCACTCTTTCCTCTGAGCTGATCCACTACGCTACTGCTGCTTCCATTGATTCACAGTAACTTAAAGGATTATTGCTTTCTCCAATTTCCCTGAGTTCTCATCTCTCTTCTGAGTCCTATACATATTATTCTATCTGAAGTGAAGGAGGGATGTTCCAATTATCTATTGTGTCATAGGAAACTACCCCAAAAGAGTGTACAATAATGGTCTTTTACTTTGCTAATGAATCTAGGGTTGAGTGGGCTCAGCTGGGCTGATCTTGCTTGGGGCCTGTCATGTGATTGCAGACAGGCTGGAGATGGGGTCACCCCGGAAGCTCTCTTGACTTGTCTGGGTTAGAAGACTCAAACATCTGAGGGCTGTAATGCCTGGGTCTCCTCAGACATTTCCATCTTTCTAGATAGATACACAGATAATTAGATAGATAGATAGATAGATAGATAGATAGATAGATAGATAGATAGATAGA
>NC_060273.1:36071423-36191108 GCF_021613505.1 Equus quagga | reverse complement strand
AGATAGATAGATAGATAGATAGATAGATAGATAGATAGATAGATAGAAAATAAAGATAGATGGATAATAGATACAGATAGATGTAGTTAGATGATAAGTAGGTAGGTAGATATAGATGCATATAGTTAGAGATGGATGGATGATAGATACAGATAAATGAAAGTTAACTAAGTAAATATAGATAGATGATTGAGAGACTTGGACAGACATATATAGAGATAGATGATAGATAAATGATAGAATCATATATACATATGTACAGACTTAATTACTTATAAGGACTTTGTGCATCTCCAAAACAAGATTCCACAGAGAGGACAGTTCTTGTCCTAAAAAATCAAATATGGAAGTTCAGACACCTAACTGAGAGCCTTCCATCCCTGTGGATAACCACCCACTCTGCTTAAGTTTTCAGCCTGTCTGTCACAGGAGAGGAAGGTTATCTCTGAATTAACCAATGTTGACTCCACCATTCCCTGGTCCTGCCTATCTTTGAGCCCTGAAGGGATAAACCTGTCTCATCCTAGCTTTTCATGTATCCTGACGCCACACAGCCTAGACATGGCCACAGAGACTTGTCAGAACTCTGGGACTAGAAAAGCAATTCTAAAGGAGGGCAGAGACACCACACGGACCCGGTGGGAATATTTCCCTTTAGTCACTGCAGGGCAACCCCTCACTGAGTTTGCCCACACTTAGTTGTGATGATAAAGGCACTCCTAGAGTAGAGATGTTTATATTGTTCTTAGGGAAGTTATTGAACAGCATCATCTCTGACATCAATGATTTCATGCTTAAACTTCCATGAGAAATGTAAGCAATTATTTTCTAAAATGGTAGATGAAGCTGGAGTTGATAATGCTGGAGACCAAATTTCAAAACCAATATTGGCCTCCTGAGGACGGAGGATATTTGGATGAAATAATAGCTGACATTTATTAAGTGCTCACTGCGTGCTGGGCGGTATGTGTCCTAACTACTTTGCACACATCATCTGATTTTATTGTAACTTGGGATAGGTGCTGGCATTACTCCCTATTTCATAAGAGGGGACTCTGAGGCACTAAGTACTAAAGTGTGAAAGTGTCAAGTAACTTGTTCAAGGTCATACTTGTAAGTGTCTGTAGTGGAGGAAGATACCAGATCCCTTCCACTGGGCTATGCACTCTTCCCCAGTTGCTGGGAGTATTGGTTATTTCTAGCTCACAGCTGCCCTATTCTCTGGAGAATCACCCTTGGCCAAACTAAAACCAATTCACCTGGGGGTTTAAGCATTTACCCAAAAACACTGATTGGTCCAGACTCAGCTCTGGACTGAGCTGGGATTCAAAACTCAGGATCTCCAGGTTCATAATGCCCCATCTCTCAATCACTGTGTGTTGCTGCCTTCTGATATTAAAATAATATGAGTAAGACTAAGGGGAGAGAAGGAGAGACCTGTATAGGCCAAAAGGTGTCTTTGTGCCTCTTCCCCCAGCAAATAATTTCAAACTTACAGAAGAGTCTGTTCAAAGAACTATTTTCCTGAGCCATCTCAGAGTAAATTGCCGACCTGATACTTCATATCCCCCTGTATTTCCTACAAACAAGGATATTCTCCTACATTACCTCAATATGAACTTCAAAGTCAGGAAATTAGTGCTGCTATATTACTGCCATCTAACCCTCAGACTCCACTGAATCCTCACAGTAGTCCTAACAATGTCCTTTATAGCAGAAGGACCCAGCCCACATGTTCTGTTTACATGTCAGCTCTTTGTAGTCTTTGGTCTGGAACACTTCCTCAGTCTTTGGCTATCATGACCTTGACTCTTTTGAAGATTAAACAGCAGTACAGACCAGGACTATAATATTCCTCAGTTTGGGTTTGTCTGATTGTTTCATGATTTCTTTCAGGTTTGCTTCCTTGGCAGAACTGTCACAGAGGTGACACTGAGTTCTCACTGCATCCCATCAGGTGACACTTGGTCAATTCATCCTGTTCCCAGTGATGATCTCCCTGATCACTTGATTAAGGATGTGTCTTCCAGGTTTCCCCACTGTGAAACTACCCTTTCCCCTTGTAATTAATGTGAATTTTGAGCAGCAGCACTTTGTAAATATCCTCACCAAATTGCAATGTATCCATTCATTTGTATGTATCTGTGTGTACTCATGTTGTCCTACTTTATACAGTGGGTCCTAATCTCTTACTATCATTCTTATTGTGATGCTCAAATTGTCTCTGATTTGTTCAGTGGAAGCCCCTCAGGCTGGCTTCTGTGTCCTGTTGACATGTCCTCACCACTTTTTAGCATTCTCTTCCCTTCTAGCACAACAAGACGTTTCAGGCTCATCTTGTACTGTCCCAGTCCCAGCCCTGGGATTAGCCATTTCTCTAAGGAGCCCTGGTTCCTTTTAGTAGAAAATAGTATTTATAAGTCAAGATCTGGGCCGAAGATGTGCTTATTGCTATTAGCGTGTCACCATTCCTAAGCCCTATCAGCGGAGAGAAGTAAGGAGGATGTGTTTTTATATTTACACACACACACACACACATCTATCTGTCTAACATTTATCAACCATCTACTTATACAAAAAGCATGAATTCACACTAATACTTTCAGTTCCTATCCCTGACTCCACAGAGTTCATTCTGGTTTTCTCCTTTTCCGAATCAGTGACTCCCTTCTCCAAAATGCAGAAACCTGGCTCCCAGGATGGTTAACATATTTATTTATTTGATGAATCCCCCTTTATGTAGCCAATCCACACTCCATCCCTTTCGACACACGGATGCTCTTGTTACCCTACCTGGATTCTCCACACCCTATTTGGGTTCTGGCTGCTCTCACCAGACCACCCCTCAGGTGGACCCCTTTCTCACCTTCCTTGCACTCCCACACGTATGTCAGGCTGCCCCTCCATGTGCACACTCTCCCCACCCTGCTCTGTACCTGACTTGGAGCCGCTGTGACTCCCTTCTCCACCCTTCCCCTCCAACACGTGGCTTCCCACATTGCTCTGCCCCATCTACTGACTTTAGGACTAAGTTATCCAGGAAGGGAAGATGGGGAGGAGAGGGAAAGGGAGGGAAGCATCAGAAAAAGAAAAGGAAGAACGTATGCCGCTTCTGATGTCAACTTAAACTGATGAAAACTTGTAGCCTTTCTGCCCAATCAGTTGATCTATCAACCATTTCTTATTTGATCTCCATTGTGTTAAGACACTTGGAGTTGAGGATGGAACACAAAGAGATATAAGACAACATGTTTCCTGCCTTCAGGCAAGTAGGGGAGATAAGATAAAAACCCTAAATCAAAGTTAATATTCTAATGATAAGTGCCTCAGCTGAGTGTTACAAGAAATATGTGCTCCAAAAAAGAGAGAATTAAGCTGTGAATATACTTTCTAAGCAACAGGCAAAATCACAGTAGATTAACTCTCATCTACCTTATTATACCTAATGGGAATTCTGAAAAAGACCCCACCCAATCAGTGATTCTGAGGCTCAAAAACTTTTAATCACTGGCTCTCACTGATTCCATTCCAGATTCCCCCTAATGTGCACAAAGGCATCAGATAATACTTTTGTAAAGAGATGTTCATTGACTTGTGAAATATAATACTTTATGGAATATTCTAAATGAACATGTGATATAAATGCCTCTACTACAGTCAGCAGAATAATTCTTGTTCTCATTAAAGTTTGTTGATAAAATTGTTGAGAAAGTTTTATTCTCAGTCAGTGCTCAGGAAGAGTATATGGTATTAACTGGGGGTGGATGGTGATCGTCCTGTGAGAACCAGATATACTGAGTCCCAATATCTGGCACTTATTTAGCCCCTCCTTTATATCACACAACATATAATACTCTGTGTAGACACTGAGAAAGCTCAGGAATGTAAGAATCAATAGGCATCCATCAAGTTCAGTAGGTTAAGTTCATCTTCATTCTGGATTTTATTCACAAAGTAAATTAAGGTCTCTGGTGTTCTCGGATACAGATTCCTTGAAGGACAAAGCAGAAGTCCTTAGGGAAAATCAGGCTCCATTCCAGGTACCATCTCTGGACTCAACCTTTAGAACAATGGGTTTCTGTGGTTGAATAAGTCCTTGATTGCCTATTTTCAGGGGGATCTGCAACAGTTAAACAAGCATATGAGAACTGCTTAATGACACCCTGTCGATAACAGAAGCAAAGTAGATAAGATACATTAAGGACAATAATGGTTTACAAACATATAAACTACTTTTAGCATCATGTAAATTTGATTCTTTATACTTCATCTGTAAATTATGTCAGACTGGATAGTGAAAGCTTTCATCCATCTATTCATTCAACAAAATATCTATGGAGCACATATTCTGGACAAGGCCAGACACAAAATGATGTTGGCTTGTATTCCTTTTTGAGTTAAAATTTAAGTAAAAATGAACCTTTAAAATTTAAACCAAATCCTTAGGGTTTATGGCAAACTATTTTGACAAGCCATATAGAGTTAATTTTGTGTATTTTGAAACTTACAAGGTAACTTGGAGTGTGTATTACACATTTTAACTGTGTGGGACATCTTCAAGTTCTAAAGAGTCCAGTCACCTCTTCCAGTGGAACTCATCCAGTTTCATGATGGGGAGAGGTCTTTGTGAAGCACTATGCCTATTTTTTAACATCTCCTGGCTCCCACGTGTAATGCAAATGGTGCACTTCTGAAGACCTACAGTTTTTTAACCAATACTATTAGCTCAGTTCTTTTATAGTCACTCCTCAGTGTTTGGGGAGCCAGTGGCAGAGCAATCTTGTGAAGTCACTGGACTGAAGGGCAAGAAAATAGTCGTGGAGAGTGAGAGACACCAGCTTGTGGAAGACTGAGAGTTTGCAGAAAGTGTCTGTCTATCCCAGGTGTGCCAGAGGCCCACTTTCTCTCAGGGCTGAGTCCTCTGTTTGTCCACTCTTACAGGATTGCCACACAGATGCGTTATGCTACAAATAAGATGGAAATCATCTCCATTCTCCTCTCTCCTGCAGAAAGCATACTTAAGGAGAGGAGTTGCATATTAAATGCAAAAATTCCAGAAATAAGTCTTATTATAGGAACTTGCTTGATATGAATCAATGGCTACTGCTCTTTATGTAATCAAGGAGAGATTCCTGATCCTTTTATAAATGTAAAACCTTGTTATTTTCTAATTTGAAATGATGTGCATATATATGACCTGCAGGCAGTCAGACACACACACAACACACACATACACAAGTCCAATTTGTTAAATTTTTATAGTTAAAATTGTTCAAAATTTGTATCCAGGAGCTCTAAATCAACTGCAAATCACTCCTTAAGCATTCACTGAATGACAGCAAGGCATAACTGGGAGTTTATGAAAGGAATAAATGAGGTGCTAGTGTTAGAGACATTCTTAGGTACAAAGAAAACACAGAGAACAAAACTGGATGTTTTAATGACAAAGTATTAAATTAAGTGCTCTGACCAATGATACCAGCCTGCAGTAATTGACAACAGAGCAAAGGAGAGAATAGGCTCTGGACTTGATGGGGAAGGCCCCAAGGAGGGGCTTGGGGATTGAATGACAACTTGAAAGATGAGAACAGAACATGGAGGAAAGGAGAGTGAGAAAAACATTCATAGAGTTATTATGAGGATGTAAAAAGAGCCCAGCTTGACTGGAGTTGGGATTCTGGAAGGTGAGGTCAAATAATCAGGATGGCCCCAGACTGTGGGAGTCCTTCACATCTGGCAGAAATGCTTTCAGTTCATGATTCTCAACCTTGGCCGCACATGAGAATCAACGGGGGTGCTTTGAAAGCCACACATGGGTGAATTATTTTAGAATTTCTGAGAGCACCTAGGCTTGAAAAATTTTTAAAGTACTCTATTGATTTCATTATACAGACAGTAGATGAGAACCATTGTCATAAAGCTTCAGTAAGTTCTGGTGGATAAGAGCATCCTTCAAAAGGCATGATGTGGTAATCACTGAATTTCATGGCTATTTACAACACTTCCCCTTCCTTCCAGTGGACTTCAAATAGAATTTTAAACTTTGCTCAAGTTCAAAGGACTGAACACAGTCATGTCATACAAACTGAATTGATTCTATATGACCTTTATAGTTGAATCTTTATAAAGCCACAGACTTAGCAGACCAGAGCTGAATGGCTCTACAGGTTGCACATGACTTCAGATATACTCTGGCCAATAGAATAAATTATTCTTTGAATAGCACATATTCTTTTATATATATGTATGCTCTTCAAAGGATAATTTATTCTTTATATTCATATATATTATATATATATGTATATAATCCTCGGTTTTAAAAGAAAACCTCCAAGAAATCATTATTCATGCAGAAAGTTAACTGTCTGACCTGTGTTTCTTTACAAGGTTTGAAGGAGAAGTTCTGCAGCACTCTGACGATAGCAAGTTTCATGTTCATGATAGCAAATCTCATGCCAATGCAGTTTCGAGGTCCAGTTCCAAAGGGCAGGTATATATAAGGATTTATGCTGTCCTTGTTATTCTTACTGAACCTGGTTCCACAATAGTAGATGACGAGAAGTTAATCAAGCATAAAATCCACAAGAGCTACAGGTTTGGAGTTCTCACTTAGACTCCTCAACCAGTAGTACACAGGACACTTTTGTGGGCTAGTCATTGACATGCTGCTATGGGTATTTTGCTGTGAGAAGTGTAAGCTACAGATACTTTTCATTCCAATGACCCTCTTGGAGCTTTCAATCTTGTTGAAGAGATGAGATTAATGCTGTTTAAAATAAAATTTATCTTTAAACATGAAAACTACACTCAGGGTGATGAGGTGTTCACAAAAGGAAATGAAAGTGATTGAAGGAAAAGTAGATTCCTGCCTCCACTCATTTATGTTGGTCATGTGCTCATGAAGAAAGGAAGCAGGAGAAATGTCCCCCATTATTTAAATTGTTATTTTCCCTTCTCTGCTCTTCCTCTCCCCTCTCCACTTCTCCCTCTCCCTCTCTCTCTCTCTCTCTCCTGTAGAAAAGCCTGTCAGGTGATTTACATGGGCATACGATGCTACTCTACTACAGTATAATCACTGATTTCCTTCTCTCTCTGTTACACTAAGCTATAAATTCCTTGAAGGCTAGACCTATATTTTATCCAATTTGATTCCTCAACACGTAATTACATTAAGAATAATTGTGGATTTCAGGAAAGTGATAATGGCATTGTAGTATGTACTTTTTAAAGAGTCCTTATATTTTAGAGAACATTCTGGAATAGTTATAGATGATGTGACATAATAATAGGGAATTCAGGAGAAGAGCAGCAACGATGTGCGAATGGGGCAGCTAACATGAGCTAATGGTTTTTGGGCAAGTGATGGAAACATATAGAGGCATGAAAACTCATATGCTTGGGTACATGTTAAATACACATATACTTGTGGACATATCAAAAATCCTCCTAAATAGGAATTTCTTTTTAAAGACTGGCACCTGAGCTAACATCTGTTCCCAATCTTTTTTCTTCTTCTTCTTTTCCCCAAAGCCTCCCAGTACATAGTTGTATATTCTAGTTGTAAGTCCTTCTGGCTCTGCTACGTGGGACACTGCCTCAGCATTTCTTGATGATCTGTGCTGAGTCCTCTCCCAGGATCTGAAGCAGTGAAACCCTGGGCCGCTGGAATGGAGCACATGAACTTAACCACTCAGCCATGGGGCAGCCCTTAATAGGAATTTTTTTTAACATTTGGATTTCTCACTGCATGGCCCAGTTCATGACACAAACTAAGCACTTACTTTTTGTTTGATGACTGAATGAATCAAAAAAAAAATACAGTGACTGGTCTCTGATTTTATGTTTACGAAGTTACATAAAGGGGAACTGCTGAGCTGGGAGGAACCACAGAGGTCCCCTGGTCCAGGAAAAATAGGAGTTGGTCAACTCTGACTTCTTCTTTCAACAAGTACTATGTGTAGTTGCTATGCCAGCACTAGGGACACCAGGGCCAATATGACAAAGTCCCTGGAATGAGGGAGCTTATACTCAGGGGCTAATAAAAGTCTAGATCTTAGCTAGTGCCCTAAAAAGTTCATTCCAAGTTGTGCTCACCAATACAGTAAATGGGAAATTATCAACTCTTTTCAGAGTTCAAGTTGTGCCCAAAGTCAGACCTTGGCTCTGAATTCCCAGAAGAGCACGCTCAAGACCCCACCAAGGAGGATGTCTCAGATGTTTAGAGAGCAGATGACTTTGCTTTGGAAGGGTCACCCAATGCTAAGAGTAGAGGGGAGCTGGCACAGGATTGGTTGTCATGGACAGCACCAGAGGTCCTGTGCTCACCTTCATCCTCAATAAGTCTGCTTAAACCACCAGGGAAGAGGACCTCTCAGGTCATCACCTGTACTCTCATAATAATGCTAAAGGAAGCAGCACCAATGTTGGAAAAAATGGAATGTGGGAAATTTGGTGGCAATTTAAAGATCTGAAGAGAACCGTATAGAAAAACACAAAGGAAAGTATAAGCCTATATTCCTAAAATAAAACAGTGGTTTAGTAAACGTATGGCAAAATATGAACACACTCAAAATTTACGCATATATATATATATACACACACACATATGTAGTAGCATAAGATATTACTTATATTTTCCTGTTAAAGTAACTAGTTCACAACCAAATAAAATATAATGCCATTATAATTTTTTAAAGTCTATATATGCATAGAACAATGTCCATAAGGACATACATCATATTATTAATGAGGCATATCTTAAGGTATTGGCAATGTGAGCAGCTATAATTTTCTTTTTCCTAGTGTGCAGTTAGTGAAACTTTGACAACAGTGATCACTCTTGTAATAAGAAAAACAAACTTTTAAAAATAAAATTATGTACAAATGATTGCACATAACACATTTGTCATCTATACTAAAAGATGCCAGAATATGCTCAAACCTGCCAGGATCAGAGTGTATTCCCTTTCCCAGGGGCACTGTACCTTTCAGGACAGAACTCCTCAGGCTCAGGCCAGAACTCTGAGGCTCGATGAAGAATAAAGGTTGGCACCATCACCACTGTCCCTTTGGGAATTAGCACTCCATTGATTTCCACATCTTTCTTACAGACCCTCTCAAGTCTACCAGCAATTGGGAACAATCTGAGAGATTCATTCAACACCATGTCAAGATACTCCATCTGTAACAGGGTATCATAGGTGGGAAGGGCCTGGGAAGAAAGAAGCAGATTTTGATAAATTGAGATTTGGGGTAAAATTTCTGCACAGTCTCTGTAGTACTAATGAAATGTTAGAAGCACAAAATAAAAATTCATATTGATAAAGGACCTTAGAATTTATAGAGATTTTAATACATATCATGTCCTCTGACCTGTTCAGTCATTCATTGAGATATGTGGAGTAGCTATGACTATGGGAGTTCACTGGGACAATACCCTAAACAGGGCCTGAAATCCCTCAAATTACGATGTAGAGGTTTTTCTTTCTCATGTGATCAAATGTGATTAATAGACTGTGACCTTACTCTTAAGTGACATATGCCAAAGTCATTGTTTCCTTTCCAAAAAGAGGCCACATATCTATACCAAGGAAAGAGAGTGTGTAAAAGAGAAAATCCCCTATTTGACATAAAGTCTTTTAGTTGAAATATCCTGCTTGCTAGCACTTAAGATTATCCATATAAAATTTGGACAGAAACACTGTATTATATAAAATCTCTATAAATAATTTGGGGGAAAACTAGCTCCTTTCTAAACCAAATATGACAAGAGAAAAGCAAGACTCGATGGTGCCAAACCACACAATGTTGGTTCTAGGGAAGGTTATGGAAAGGATCAGAACACTACTCCCAGCCCCATCCTCTGTTGCTGGAATGGTCTCCTAGTTGCTGCTTCAGGATTTGACTGTAAGCTCTGAAGACTTAAACAAACCCCTCCAGCCAGAGAGGTCAGATCTCTTCTCATTACAAAGAATTCCATGCTGGTGTCAAGACGGCAGTGTAGGTGGACTCTGAACTCACCTTCTTCCATGGACAGAACAAATTTACAACTATGCTTGGGAGAACTATCCCTGAGGGAACTGAAAATTGGATAAAAAGAACTCCCACAGAAAGGGACACTGATGACTGAAGTGGAAGAGTCAGAAATTCCTTTCTAGAGAGAAAAAAAAAGCCACTTTCAAGCCATGGTGCTTCACGGCTGGCTGGGAACAATCTTAAGGTATGAAGCCTTCTCTGTAGGAGTCGGGGATCAGAGCAGGGGAGCACTACCACAAAAAGCAGCTTTTGGACTCAGCACTACTGAGACAAGTGTTATAATATCTGGCTTTTCTGGGCTATTAAAAGCTACAAAGAATACCCCCAGAAAAGCTATCAGACACAAGGGGAAAAAACCCTGCCCTTAAAGGGCCCACACATGAATTCACCCATTTTGGACAGCAACCTAAAATCACCAGAAAGAAAGATGCATGGTCCTTCAGTGAAAAGAGACTCACTTGGTAGGCTCTGGGTGCATCTCAGTGAGAGGTGAGACCTCCCCAGGGACTGAGACATTGGCAGCAGCCATTATTGTGACAGGTGTGCTGACACAGACACTGGCCAGCACCACTGGAGTTCTTCCCCAGCCTGTTAGCCCAGGGTCTATCCCATCCACTACAGCACCAATTTAATCCAGCTCAGCTAGGGCAGGCACAGTGGGGACTGGCCTAGGGACTGGCTACAACCAACAGCAAGCCCTCAGGCAACTTGTAGGCCTGCAGCAGTGGGATGCCAGGAGCTTCTGCAGCCAGGTGAGTGAGCCCACCTCTGTAAGGCAGGGAGTTTGTGAGGGGTGGGCCTGCTTTTGTGCAGTGTGTGGGGTGTCAGAAGTGGGGTGAATGGGTCCACTTCCATGGGGCAGGATGCATGCATGGGACAGGACTATGTTAACAGGTTTTGTGGTCCTGCAGACTGCTGGGCTTGTCAGCTGCAGTAGACCTGTGATTCTCAAACAGCCACATAGAGGATTGGCCACACCTTCCAAAGCCTGAAACAACTGGGTGCTCCCATGCCTGGTGTTGGCCCCCACTCAGCTGCAATCCTGAGAGAGCTGACCACAGCCTTGCAGGTCAGAGGCCTACAACAATTGCAATCCCCTGAGCCTATCAACAAGACACAGTGGGGCCTACTCACTTAACAGGAAAAGTGCAACAGGAATGTGCTATTAGACCTTGAAGCCAACTGTGCTGTGGCTCCCCACAATCAATAAAGTGACTGAAGGATCCATAGCAGCCACAGGCAGCTGAGCATTACAACCAGCCAGCCAGGGGTATAGCCTAGACTCCTCAGGCACCTACAGCAAGGGAAACCCAGTCACAACAGAAGGGCCTATGTAGCCCACACCAGGGACACTCCTGGAAAATTAAGAACTGGTGAAAAGAGCAAAGTACACTGCTGGACCTCATAAGGCACCTCTTACATAAGGCCACCTCTCCAAGATCAGGAGAAGTAGCTTACCTACCTAATATATATATAAGCACAGAGAAAGAGCCAAAATGAGGAGGCCAAGGAATGTATTCCAAGTAAGAGAAGAGGAAAAACCCCAGAAAAAAGTACAAAACAAAACAGAGATATACAATCTACCTGACAAAGAGTAATACCTAATAGCCATAAAGATGTTCACTGATTTTGGGAGAAGAATGGGTGAACTCAGTGGGAATTTCAACAAATAATTGGAAAATACGAAAAAGAACCCATTCGAAATGAAAAATACAACACTGGAGATGAAAACTTCACCAGAGAGACACAATAGCAGAGCAGATGATACAGAAGAATGGATCAGTGAGCTGGATGACAGACTAGAGGAAATCACCCAAGTGGAACCAATAAAAGAAAAAAGAATTAAAAAGAATGAAGACAGTCTAAGAGACCTCTGGGACAACATCAAGCACAGTAACATCCATATTATAGGTGTCCCAGAAGGACAAGAGAGAGACAAAGGGGCAGAGAATCTATTTGAAGAAATAATAGCTGAAAACTTTCCTAACCTAAGGAAGGAAACAGACCTCGAGGTACAAGAAGAACAGAGAGCACCCAATAACAGAAACCCAAAGAGGCTCACACCAAGACACATTATAATTAAAATGTCAAGAATTAGAGATAAAGAGAGAATCCTAAAAGCTACAAGAGGAAGGCAACAGGTAACATACAAAGGATATCCCATAAGGCTATCAGCTGACTTCTCAGCAGAAACATTACAGACTAGACAGGTGTGGCACAATATATTTAAGGTGCTGAAAGGAAAACCTTACAGCGAAGAATACTCTGCCCATGTAAGGTTATCATGCAGAATGGAAGGAGAGATAAAGAGTTTCCCAGAGAAGCAAGAACTAAGAGAGTTTATCACCAAGAAACTACCCTTCAAGAAATGCTAAAGGGACTTATGTAAGGGGAAAAGAGAAGACCACAAATAGGAACATAAAATTATCAAAAAAATAAAATAACTGGTAAAACAGGGGAAGTGGGTAGGGGGAGTGCACAAGTGGTGATTAGACACATTTGTGTGGTGATTGATTGTAATTAGTCTTTGGGTGATGAACATAACATATTCAACACAGAAATCAAATATAATGATATACACAGGAAATTTATATCATGTTATAAACCAATGTCACTGAAATAAAAAAATAAATTAGAAAATCACTAGTAAACACAAATATAGAGTAAAAGTAGCAGATAAACCATTTATTAAGATAATATGAAGTTCAAATGGAAAAGTGCTAAAATTATCTTTTTCCATGATAAAAGGGTAATGGATACAAACACACACAAAGTAAGAGGCAAGATATGATATAAAAAACATAAAATGTGGGAGGAGGGGAGCAAAAGAGTAGAGCTTTTGGCAAGAGATCAAACTAAAGAGACCATCAACTTAATAAATATTGCTATATGTGTAAGCTATTATATATGAACCTCATGGTAATCACAAACCAGAAACCTATAATAAATACACAAAAAATATAGAGAAAGGAACCCAAACATAATACTAAAGAAAGCCATCAAACCACAAGGGAAGACAGCAAGAGAAGAAGAAAGGAACTGAGAAGAACTACTAAAATACCTAGAAAAAAGGTACCAAAATGGCAATAAGTACATTCTTATCGATAGCTACTTTAAATGTCAATGGACTAAATGTTCCAATCTAAAGGCATACGGTGGGTGATTGGATTAAAAAAAAAAAAGACCCATACATATGCTGCATTCAAGAGACACACTTCTAAGATACTCACAAACTGAAAGTGAAGGGATGGAAAAAGATACTCCACGCAAATGACAATGAAAAGAAAGCTGGAGACGCAATACTTACATCAAACAAAATAGACTTTAAAACAAAAACTGTTAACAAGAGATAAAGAGGGCACTACATAATGATAAAGGGAACAATCTAACAATAGGATGTAACACTTGTAAATATCTATGTACCCAACATAGGAGCACCTAAATATATAAAGCAATTATTAACAGACATAAAAGGAGAAATAGACAGCAACACAATAATAGTAGGAGACTTTAACACTCCACTTACACCAATAGATAGATCATCCAAACAGAAGATCAATAAAGAAACATTGGCCTTAAATGACACATTAGGCCAGAAGGATTTAGTAGATATATATAGAACAGTCCATGCAAAAACTGCAAAATACATATTCTTTTCAAATGCGCATGGCACATTCTCCAAGATAGATTACATATTAGGCAAAAAAACAAGTCTCAATAAATTTAAGAAGGCTGAAATAATACTAAACGTCTTTTCTGACCACAAGTGTATGAAACTAGAGATCAACTACAGGAAGAAAATTAGAAAACCCACAAACGTGTGGACATTAAACAAAATGGTACTGAACAACGATTTGGTCAATGAAGAAATCAAAGCAGAAATCAAAAGATATCTGGAAACAAATGAAAATGAAAATATGATATGTCAAAATTTATGGGATACAGCAAAAGTGGTTCTAAGAGGGAAGTTTAGAGCAATACAAGCCTACCACAACAAACAAGAAAAGTCTCAAATAAACAATCTAACAGTATACCTAAAGTAACTGGAAAAAGTATAACAAAGAAAATCCAAAATCAGTAGAAGGAAGTAAATAATAAAAATCAGAGTAGAAATTAATGAAAAAGAGACTTAAAAAACAATAGAAAAACAATCAATGAAACTAAGAGCTGGTTCTTTGAAAAGAACTCACCAAGAAAAAAAGAGAGGGCTCAAATAAATAAAATCAGAAAGAGGGGAAATTAACACGTCCACCTCAGAAATGCAAAAAGTTATAAGAGAATGCTACAAAAAGCTACATGCCAACAGATTGGATAATATAGAAGAAATGGATAAATTCTAGAATCATACAACCTTCCAAAGGTGAATCAAGAAGAAATAGAGAATTTGAATAGACTAATTACCAGTAAGTAAATCAAAACAGTAATCAAAAAATAAAGACCCAGGACTAGATGACTTGCCTGGTGAATTCTACTAAACAGTCAAAGAACACTTAATACCTATCCTACTCAAACTCTTCCAAAAAATTGAAGAGGAAGGGAAGCTTGCTAACTCATTCTACAAAGCCAACATAACCCTGATACCAAACCAAAGAAGGACAACACAAAAAAAGAAAATTACAGGCCAATATGACTAATGAACATTGATGCAAACATTCTCAACAAAACACTAGCAAATCAAATACAACAAAACATTAAAAAGATCGTACAACATGATTAAGTGGGGTTTATTCCAGGGATGAAGAGATGGTTCAATATCCACAAATCAACCAAAGTGATTTATTACTTTAACAAAATGGAGAATAAAAATCACAAGATCATCTCAATAGATGCAGAGAAAGCATTTGACAAGACACAGCATCTATTTATGATTTCAAAAACTGAATAAAATGGGTATAGAAGGAAAATACCTCAACATAATAAAGGCCATATAGGACAAACCCACAGTTAATATCTTTCTCAATAGAGAAAAACTGAAAGCTATCTCTCTAAGAACAGGAATAGACTAGGGTGTCCACTTTCACCACTCTTATTTAACATAGTATTGGAAGTCCTAGCCAGAGCAATCAGGCAAGAAAAAGAAATAAACAGGATCCAAATTAGAAAGGAAGAAGTGAAACCATCACTATTTGCAGGTGACATTATTTTATATATAGAAAACCCTAAAGAATCCACCAAAAACTTTTAGAAATAATGAGTGAATACAGTCACGTTGTGGGGTACGAAAATCAACGTACAAAAATCTGTTGTGTTTCTACACTCACATCGAAGTAGCAGAAAGAGAAATTAAGAATACAATCCTATTTACAATTGAAACAAAAAGAATAAAATACCTAGGAATGGACTTAACAGGTTAAAGATCTGTACACGGAATACTATAAAACATTGTTGAAAGAAATTGAAGAAGACACAAAGAAATAGAAAGATATTCCATGCTCTTGGATTGGAAGAATTAGACATTTAAAATGTCCATACTTCCCAGCGCAGTCTACAGATTCAATGCAATCCATTTCAAAGTTCCAATGACATTTTTCACAGAAAGAGAACAAAGAATCCTAAAATTTTATGGGACTACAAAAGACCCCAAATAACCAAACCAATCCTGAGAAAAAAGAACAAAGCTGGAGGTATCACACTCCCTTATTTCAAAATATAGTACAAACCTATAGTAAAAAAACAGCATGGTAGTGGCACAAAAACAGACACACAAATCAATGGAACAGAAATGAGAGCCCAGAAATAAGCCTACACATCCATAGACAGCTAATTTTCAACAAGGAAACCAAGAGCATACAATGGAGAAAGGAGAGTCTCTTCAACAAGTGGTGTTTGGAAAACTAGACAGCCACATGCAAAAGTATGAAAATAGACCATTATTTTACACCATACACAAAAATTAATTCAAAATGCATTAAAGAATTGAATGTAAGAGCTGAAGCCATAAAATTCCTAGAAGAAAACATATGCATTACATTCTTTGACATCGGTCTTAGTAGCACATTTTCAAGGACCACGTCTGACCGGGCAAAGGAAACAATAGAAAAAATATACAAATGGGACTACATAAAACTAAAAAGCTTCTTCACAGTGAAGGAAACCATCAACAAAACGAAAAGACAACCCTACAATTTGGAGAAGATATTTGCAAACCATATATTACATAAGGGGTTATTATTCAAAAGATGTAAAGAACTCATACATCTCAACAAAAAAAAAACTAACAAGCCAATTTAAAAACGGGCAAAGGAGCTGAACAGACATTTCTCCAAAGAAGATATACAGATGGCCAACATGCACATGAAAAGATGTTCAACATCCCTAATTATCAGGGAAATGTAAATCAAAACCACAATGAGATATCACCTCATATCCATGAGTATGGCTATAATTAACAAGACAGGAAACATCAAGTGTTTGAGAGGATGTGGAGAATAGGGATCTCTCATACACTGCTGGTAGGAGTGCAACCTCTATGGAAAACACTATGGAGATTCCTCAAAAAATTAAGAACAGAACTACCATATGATCCAGCTATTCCACTGCTGGGTATTTATCCAAAGAACACACAAAAAAAATGAATGCAAAAAGATATATGGACCCCTATGTTCATCGCAGCATTTTTCTCAACAGCCAAGACTTGTAAGAAACCTAGATGCCCATCAAAAGACGAATGGATAAAGAAGATGTGGTATATATACACAACGGAATACTATTCAGCCATTAAAAGTATGAAATCTGTTCATTTATGACAACATGGACGGACCTTGAGGGTATTCTGCCAAGCTAAGTAAGTCAGAAGGAGAAATTCAAATACCAAATGATCTTACTCATAAGTAGAAGATAAAAACAACAACAAACAAACACATAGAAACAGAGATTGGATTGGTGCTTACCAGAGGGGAAGGGAGGAGGAAGGAGGGGGGAAGGGGGATTAGGCACATGAGTATGGTGATGGATTGTAGTTGGTCTTTGGGTGGTGAACATGATGTAATCTACAAAGAAATCAAAATATAATGATGTACACCTTAAATTTATATAATGTTGTATACCAACATTACTGCAACAAAAAATAAAGGTTAAAAAACAATTTAGGTAAATTGTTAACTACATGGAAAAATAAATAAATAAATACATTTTCCTCCTGGGAAAAAAATGAAATCCAGTTTTAGCAGAAATCTGAAAACAGTGTAGACAACTTGTGGCTATCTCTTGGTGTTATATTGAAGAATCAATATTGAGGTGTTAAGAGTTCGGCTCAGGAGCCAGACGTCCTGGATCATAGCTTGTCTTCCTCACTACCAGTTACATGACTAGTATATGAAAGTATTTCATCTCTCTGTAGCTCAATTTTCCAAAATGTGCCACAGAGATAATTAAAGTTGACACTTCATAGAGTTGTACAGCAGAGACATTCACTGCTCATCCAGTATCCATGTAGTCCCCCATATTTCCCAGGCCATTGAACTTAGGGGAAATAAGCTTTGCCAATCCGTTGTGAAATGAGGTGATGTATGTCAGTTTGGGGACAAAATATTTGAAAAGCCATTGAAGAACACTTTAGTTCTTTACTCCCCATCCCACAGGAAGGCCTCATGTTCTAATCAGCTACAAGAAAGTGAAACCTCATAGCCTGTAACCCTAGTAACTATGTGGAGCAGAGACTCCCACTCCCATCTTCTACTAACATCCAGTTGGAAATGTAAATCTGAGTTAGAATAAACCTTTGCTATGTAAATTCACTGATATTGAGGGCTCATCTGTTACTGAGGCATAACCTAGCCTATCCTGACTAATACAGAATTTTACGAAGGTTATATTCGCTTAGAAAGCATTTAGGACAGACATATATATTAAGAGGCAAATATAAACTATTCGTGTTGTTATTTTCCTTGTAATTATTATTATAAAAAAGGAGAACAAAATGCTTTAGCTAATCTCTGTCTCTAAGTGACATCATATTTCAAACAAAAGAATCCCAATATGGGCTTTACCAGAGAAAAGAGATAATTTTTAATTTAGGTAGGCCCTAAAATGTCTCCTTACCTTATATGTATGAAATACCCATGACTGACAAAGTTCATGAGGCTTGTCCAAAATCACAGTCAGGACTCAAAGTCATGTCTTTCATTTCTTATCCTATGCTCTGTCCTCTACACCAGGCTTCTCCTAGTCTGCAAAGTTTACCCAGGGTAGTAGATTGAACTAGTGGTCCTAATTCTCCACCCTTTTCTGTGTCCGTGGCCTCTGCCACCTAACTTTGTGGTATTCTCCCATTCTGACTCTAGGGTTAGCCATGTGGCTTGCTTTGAACTGATGCAATGTTGGCCAAGTGTGATGCAAGTGCAGTCTTGAAAAGCGCCCATATGATTGGGCTTCTTGCTCTTGCCCTCTGCAATAACCCTACAAACAGGACACCCAAGCTAGTTTTTTGGACCGTGAGAGATGAATGGATCACATGTGGAGCTGAGTCAGCCCATCCAGCTTAGCCAAGGCCAGCCTAGACCAGCCAACACCTTGTCCAAAGAAAGTCCAGCCAATATCAATAGAGGTAACTATCCAGACACTTGAGAAATAAATTCTTATTGTTAAATGCCACTGAGGTTTTGTGATTTTTGCTTGGCCTGATTACGGGAACAGATAACTGATATGCCAGGACAAAGAGTTTTTTCAAAGATCTTATAGTTATGTGAGCAGCATACATTACCTATGTTTCTCCCTTTGTTTTCATCTCTTTAAATCCTTCATAAAAGGTGCAGGTAAAAGAATTGATACTTATGCATTTTGAACTAATTCTCCTAAGAAGTGATGAGGAGACATTCTTGCTAAGTCTTCACCTTCTCCCTCCCACTCTAGGTATCATCCACTCACCTTATTGGGGAAAGTCACATCAATCTCATCCTGAAGCTTCTGCTGGACATCAGGATGAGTGGCCAAAAGATACATAAGGAAAGAAAGAGAAGTGCTAGTGGTCTCGTACCCAGCAAAAATAAAGATAATAGATTGGGCCACAAGCTCCAGATCAGACAGAGCTAAAAGGAGAAGAAACATTTTAGGTAAAGAAGGTCACTGTAAAACATTACAGTTTAGATGATTAGAAATCCAAATGAAACTCTCAACACCCTAGGGAAAAAATAGAAAAGCAGTTTGGAGTTAAACTGGGAGTGGTTTGCACTCTATCTGACAGAGCCAGAAAAAGGCAAAAATTGTCTTAATTCAGTTTTTCCCTAAGATCTACACTATTCTTGAAATCTACTCCTGGTTATGCCACCATCCCCACCAACACAGCTGGGTAATTTCAAGAGATAGCATTTCTGTCTAACATACACAGTGTTATCAGTATGTCCCTTGGAGAGTCCTAAAAGTACGTTAGCTGCAAGTAATATGGGGCAGCATTCTCCCTCAGGAACAAATTAAGTTATTCTAGCTATAATATAGCTTGAAATTTTTAAAGAAAGTCTGCAATACTAAAGCTTAATGGTAGAGAAAATTAAAGGATCTTTCCTCTAAACATGTTTGAGGAACTTAAGAGAATAATATTGCACTACAGATGAACTCTTGCAACTCAAAGTGTAGTCCATGTACCAGCAGCATCTGGGAGCTTATTGAAAATGCAGAACTATTGAATCAAACTCTGAACTTGCATGAGATGTGGTGGATTGTGTGCACAATCTAGCTGGAGCATGAATGACACCTTGAGAAGTATCAGATGGTGGAAGACCTGTGGTACAAGTCTTTAAATGGAAGATCTCAGATATGTACAGAAAATATAGAGACACGCAAAATGCTAGAAGAGTGGTGATTAACTGTAGTCTAATTAATGGCATTAAAATAGAAGACGGCAGAATGTGTCAATAGAGGGCATTGGAGAGCTTGAAAAAATATATATGCATGGTCCAGTGAGAGTAACAGGAACACTTATTCAATCATGGCCTGAATGTCATCTTCCTCAGCACATGCTGTCTTTCTTCACTCTAATTTATGCTCAGCAAACTGTGATTATAAGTTGGCCTCCCTTGTGATTTTCTTCTGAAAGAAACTAAGCATGGTCAGGGTGAAATCTACTTGCTTGGGACTAGAGTAGGACCTTTACTTAGGGCACTGAAATAAACATAATAGCTGACCTAACCATGCAATTCACAACTAAAAGCAATAAAAAAATGATTATAAGAAAGTTCTGTAGAGTTCTGATTTCCCAATGATGATTTCTGTGATGCTGGTTGTCAGTAAATTCGGCTATCAAATTCTTTCCCCTGGTTAGCGTGAACCTCCTGATACTCAAAGTTTAGAGCTGTGCTGTCCAATATGGTAGATACATGTGGCTAATTTTAATAATTAAATTTAAATATAATTTAAGTTCCAGTTCTTCAGTGGCACTAGCCACATGTCAAGTGTTCAATAGCCACATGTGCCTAAGGGTTACTGTATCGAACAATGAGGATATAGAGTATTTCCTTCATCACATAAAGCTGGGTTTGACTAGGTAGATAGATAGATAGATAGATAGATAGATAGACAGACAGACAGACAGTAAGACAGGTAGTTAGAAGTAGATGTAAGCACAGATATAGATGTATCTATACTGGTGTGTTTGACTCAGATCACCCCTGCTGTCTAGGAATAATTGTTAAATATTCAGGAACTCTGTGAGATGGTTGTCAAACCATTGGTAGGTTGAAATTAAACATATGGGAGTTTTCATGTCATGGAAATAAACTATAAATCAGGGCCATTTTTTGAGAGACAGAGCATGTTTACATCACTGGTTATGGGTAGATATAGAATTATTTGTGTGTATCAGTTTTGTACAAATACATTTGATGTTCTTAGTTTTGTCTACTGAGAAATACTAGAAGCAGAGACATCCTAGTAGCAGTGAGCTACTGCTAATGATTAGCAATGAGGCACCAGATTTGGGTTTATGAATACCATTTCTCAATAAAAGAAAGCAGAGCTCCTTGGAGAAATGGTTTATTCCAGGACTGGTCAGGAGAAGAAGGGAAACCTGGAATGTCTTGCATCATAAAGCAAAGAAGTGTTCAGAAAATGATAGGTGAAAAGGATACAGGACATTCTGTATGCTGTAATGGTGGATATACATCATACCATACAAAGGACAACACAAAGCATGAACCTTAATCTGGGCTACGGACTTTGGGTGATAATACTGTGTCAATGTAAGCTCATTAATTGTGACATATATTTCACTCTGATGAGGGATTTTGAGAGTGACAGAGTTTGCGTGTAACCAGGGCAGGGGGTATATGGGAACATTTCTGTACCTTCCACTCAATATTACTGTGAATCTAAAACTACTCTTACAAAGTCTATCAAAAAAGTAAAATTGAAAAAAGGAAGAAGAAAAACAAAGGACACAGGAGCCCACTTGAAAGGGCTTCCAGTGGAAAAATCTGAGAGAATTTGAGCATCAAAATAAAGAATGATATAAGCTAGTAAATTTGTTATGTATGAGACCATATTAATATAAATATATAAGCAAATAAATAAATTGGGGAGAATGGAAAGTTTTCCCTTACAATGAAACATCAACTTATAAATGCAGAAGAAATGACAGAATTAGAAAGTCATCATTTTGCAACCATCACAGTAATAATGGTTTCAGTCAAATCTATCTGTGGATGATACATTAAGCAGGCAAGCTTTGAAGAGGTACAACATGTTTACACAGCCTCAAAGCTTTGCCCCACACATTACTTATTATTTACACAGGGAAAAATAAAACTTTGCAGTAGATTAAGCTAGTGAATACATCTTTACCAAGCATTCAAGTTGAGGTCAACAACACTGGGGCAATGTGCCTGCTGTTATGATGGAGACTTGATGCAAATTTCCATCCAGAAGTTCTGATTCAGTGGATCTGGATTAGGCCTGAGAATTGACATTGGAAACAATCTCCCCAGAGGTTCTGATGTGGGTGATCCACAGACCACTGACTGACTTCCAGTCACTCTCAAATAACTTATTTATGGTTGCTCTTCAAGCTTTGAAGAAAGTTGTGACTGTACGCTTTTAGAAAGTGCCTCTGCCTACCATTTATATCTGAACATGTGTCTTTCTATAATTTTGCAGAAATTCTCTTCTGTCTGGAAAATTTCCTGGACATTTCAGAACTCCTACCTCCTCCTGAGCCTCCCCATAAGTGCCCCTCTGAAGAACTCCTTGGTTACCTTTATGGGTGTCCATTTCTTTGGAATTCTGAGAGTTAATCATCAGCTGAAGAAAATCCACTCGGTGCTGAAAGCAGAAAGAAAAATTTCAATGACAAACAGTCATTTGTGACGTCAGATATAAATCAAGAGTGCAGTGCTTAGCCTCTTTCCTGAGAATATGACCCCTTTAAGTCCAGAAGTCTGACTAATGTTCCCTGAGTCATCAGTGAACAAAATCATCCAGCTACAAATCTTGGAGAGCAGGATGTTCCCCTGAGAGAAATTCAGCCATCCTGTCCAACTGCTTTTTGGTCTTCACTCTCTCTGATCTTTAGCTTCTCTGGCTTTTGAACACAGCTTCCTGGCCAAAGAGTTGCCTGCTCCCTCTCCCGTCATGTCTGCTTGTTCAGGAGGAAGTCCCTTCACTTCATTTTTCTCACCAGCCTTAATTTAATGAATGGCCACATAAGTTAATTCCCTGACTTTTGCAGAGTTCAGCAGCAGCTTTTCTATGAGCATCTTCAAATGCCCCACACACCCATAACTCTAAACAATCTTAAGTAACACCCTGGGGTACTTATCCCTGTCTTCCTGACCTGGAGACATCCTTGTGCTGGTCTCCAGGTCTCATGAAGGCAAAGCTGGGTTAGCTTCAAAAATTGACACAGAAGTGCACAAATCATATGTATAGATCTCAATAAATTATGAAAAGTGAACACCTTCATGTAACCACAACCAGATTTTACCTTTTGTTTATCTTTGAGGCGACTTTCTTTCATCCTTTTTACAGATTTTGTGAAAAAATCAGTAACACGTTTTGGAAACATATATATGTGTATTACTTCAAAAACTGCTTTAAGAAATGGAAAGAGTGCTGCAGGGGAAAAAAAGAAAGCACAATGAAAATGTGAAATTTACATGGAGCAATTTTAATTTTCTCTACCAATCAGAACAGTAAAAGAAACCAGGGTTCTCAACCAGGGGCCATTCCTTCTATCATCTTTGTTTGGACTTCGAAGCCAATGTTTCAGCTAGGGTAATTCCACACATAGAAATCATCACTACTTCAGTGACATCTGGGGCCCCATCCACATCTTTGGAATGACCAAAGGAACAGAATTGCAATTCTTGACCTCTTAGCCTTTTATCTATTGGACTAGGATTTCTTTGGATAAACCAAACCATAGTCTGCTACTTTAATTAATCGTGCAGTTCAGGAAATGGAAGTCAGGATAGAAATAATACATGATATCTTCCAACCACAATGAAATGAAGTTAGAAATCAATAACAGAACGTTAACTGGGAAACTCACAACTATGTGAAAATTAAACAATACACTCCTAAATAACCAATGACTCAAAGAAGACATCCAAAGGCAATTAGAAATTACTTTGAGATAAATAAAAATGAAGACAGCATCTACCAAAACTTATGGGATGTGACAAAAGCTCAGAGAGAAATTTATGGCTTAAATTTCTATATTTAAAAAGGACAAGGGTCTCAAATCAATAAGCTAACTTTCCACCTTAACACACTGAAAAAAGAAGAGCATGTGAAACCTAAAGCAAGCAGAAGAAAGGAAATAGTAAAGATAAGAGCAGAAACTAATAAAATAGATAATAAAAAACAGCAGCAAAAATCACTTAAACCAAAAGCTGATTCTTTGGAAAGAACTTTAGCTAGATTGACCAAGCAAACAAGAAAGAAGATTCAACTCACCAACATCATAAATGAAAAAGACATTACTACTGATATTAAAAAAATAAAAAGAACTATAAGGAATACTGTGAACAATTGTATAGCAATAAAATTAGATAACTTAGATGAAATGGACAATTTCCTAGAAAGACACAAACCATAGGAACTGACTCAAAAAGAAATAGATACCACAATAGTGGTAACCAGAGGGAATAGGCCAGAGAGAGGGTGAAAACAGTAATGGGAACATGTACATGGTGACAGGCAACAACTAGACTTTTGGTGGTGAACACAAGGAAGTCTATACAGAAGTCGAAGTTTAAGGATGTACACCTGAAATCCATATAATATAACGTACAATTTGACCTCAGTTAAAAAAAAAAGAAACAGACAATCAGAATATACCTATAACAAGTAAAAAGTTTGAGGTTGTAAACAAGAACATACCCACAAAGAAAACCTCATGTCTAGATGGTTTCAATGGGGAATTCTACCAATTATTTAAAAAATAATTAACATCAATTTTTCACAAACTCTTCCAAACAATAGAAGAGTAGGGAATACTTCCAAACTCACTCTACAAGGCCAATATGACCCTGATACTACAAACAGAAAAAGACATCATAAGAAAAGAAAATTACACACCAATATATCTTATGAACATAGATACACAAATTCTCGAAAAAGTACTGGCAAACTGAATCCAGTAACATATAAAAAGAAGCATGCTCCATAGCCAAGTGGAGTTTATCCTAGGAATGCAAAGTCGTGTAATACACCATATCAATAGAATAGAAAACAAAAACCGCATGATCATCTCACTAGACGCAGACAAAGCATTTCACAAAATCCAACCCCCTTTTGTGTTAAAAACACTCAACCAGCTAGCGATAGAATTTCCTCAATCATATATGAAAAAATCATAGCTAATACCATACTTAATAGTGAAAGACTGGATGCTGTCCCCTAAGATTGAGAGCAAGATGAGGATGCCTGTCTGATCACTTCTATTCAGCACTGTACTATGAGGTCTAGCCAAGGGAATTAGGTAAGAAAAAGAAATTAAAGGTATCATTATGGGACATAAAGAAGAACGTGACGCAGTCTACACAAAAAGTGAAACATAATAACGTACACCTGAAAAATTACTTAATGTTATAAGCCAATGTGACCTCAATAAAATAATTTGGAAAAAAAAATAAACCTATTTCCATTATCACATAATATGATCTTGTATATAGAAAGTCATAAAGAATCCACCAAAAATCTATTAGAACTAATAAACTAGCTCAGCAGCATCAGAATACAATTTCAATATACAAAATCTTAATTGTATTTCTATACACAGCAACAAAGCATCCGAAAGTGATATTAAGAAACCTCAATTTACATTGACATCAAAAAGAACCCAGAATATTTAGGAAGAAATTTAAGAAAAGAAGTGCAAAATTTATACTCTTAAAATTACAAAACATTGTTGAAATAAATTAAAGAAGATCTTTAAAAATGGAAAAGCATCCCATGTTCATGGAGAGAAAACTTAATATCGTCAAGGTGGCAATACTCCCCAAATCTATCTATAGTTTTAATGAATTGCCTATCAGAATCCTAGCAGCTTCTTTGTAGAAATCAAAAGCTGAATTTAAAACTCATATGGAAGCAGGGGACTCAGAATAGTCAAAACAATATTGAAAAAAAAAGAATACAGTTGTAGGACTCACACTTTCCGATTTCAAAACTTACTACAAAGCTATAATATCAAGGCAATGTGGTAGTGGCATAAGATTAGACATATAGATCAATGGAATGGAATTTAGAGTCCAGAAATAAACCCTCATGTCTATGGTCAATTGATTTTGAGAAAGGTTCCAAGACCATTCAATGGGGAAAAATAGTCTTTGCAATAAATAGTGTTGGGACAACTGGATATCCACATGCAAAAGAATGAATTTGAACTCTTACCTCACACAATATACAAAAATAAACTTAAAATAGATCAAAGACCTAAACATAAGAGCCAAAACTATATAACTCTTAGAAGAAAACCAAGGGGTAAGTCTTCCTTGCCTCAGATTTTGCAATGGATTCTTAGATATGACACCAAAAGTACACGCAATAAAAGAAAAAAGTAAATAAATTGTACATCACCAAAATGTAAAATTTTGCACTTCAAAGGATACTGTCAAGAAAGTGAAAAGATAACTACAAAATGGGAGAAATATTTTTTAAATCATATATCTGATCAGGGACTTTTATCTAGAATATATACAGCACTCTTACAACTCAACAACAAAAGACAACCCAACTACAAATAAGAGAACTCTTTAAGTAGACGTCTATCTAAAGATGATATAAAAATGGTGAACAAACATAGAAAAAGTTACTCAACATCACTAAACATTAGGGAAATGCAAATCAAAACCACAATGAGATATCATTTCACACCCACCAGGATGGCCATAATCAAAATGATAGAAAAGTGTTGACCAAGTGTTGGGGAGGATGTGAAGAAATTAAAACCTTGATGCATTACTGGTGGGAATGTAAAATAGTGTAGCTATTGTGGAAAACAGTTTGGCAGTGTCTTAAGAGGTTCAACACAGAATAACTATAGAATTGGCAATTGCACCCCTGAGTATATACCCAAAGAATCAAAAACAGATATTCAAACAAAAATTTGTACATGAATGCTTATAGCAACACTATTCACAATAGCCAATAGGTGGAAACAACCCAAATGTCCATCAGCTGATGAATGGATAAACAAAATATGGTATGTCCATACTATGGAATATTATTCGACCATGAAAAGAAATAAGTACTGATACAGATGATACTTGAAAAAACTATGCTAAAGAAAGTGAGCCACAAAGACCATATATTGTATGATTCCATCTACATGAAGTGTCCAAGCTAGGTAAATCTATAGAGACAGAAAGTAAATTAGTGGTTGCTTAGGACTAAGGGGAGTGAGAGGTAGTAGTTAAAATGTACAGGGTTGCTGAGATGATAAGAGTGTTCTAACAGTTGATTATAGTGATGGTTGCACATATCTTTGAATGTAATAAAAATCTTTTTTCGGTTTAATTGAATTATAGTTAACATAAAATACTGTATAAGTCTAAAGTGTGCAGCATAATGACTTGACATATATAAATTGTGAAAAGATGACCACAAGTTTCGTTAACATCCATCACTTCATACAGTTAAAAAAACAAAAATTTTCCCTTGTGACGAGAACTTTTAAGATTGACTCCCTTTTTTTCTTTTTTCTTTTTCTTTTTTGATTGCAGTAACATTGGATTATAACATTATGCAACTTTCAGGTATACATCATAAAATATTTCGAATTCTGTGTAGATTACATCATGTTCACCACCCAAAGACTAATTACAATCCATCACCACTTCTGCACAGCAAGGGAAACCATCAACAAAATGAAAAGACAACCTAACAATTGGGAGAAGATATTTGCAAACCATATATCAGATAAGGAGTTAATATCAAAAATATACAAAGAACTCATACATCTCAACAACAAAAAAACCAACAATGCAATTAAAAAATGGGCAAAATATCTGAACAGAGATTTCTCCAAAGAAAATATACAGAGGGTCAACTCTCTTAGCAAGTTACAAATATACCATACAGCAGAGATAGCTGTAGTCATCATGTAAATTACATCCCCAGTACTTATTTATCTTATAACTGAAAGTCTGTACCTTTTGACCACCTTCCTCCAATTCCTCCATCGGCAGGGTCTGATGGGGACAATAGTGCACCCTTAACCCCCACCTCTAGTAACCACAAATATGATCTCTTTTCTTCATTAGTATGTTGTTGATTTTGAATTACACATGAAAGTGAGAGCATACAGTATTTGTCTTTCTCTGGCTGACTTATTTCACTTAGCATAATGCACTCAAGCTCCCACCATGTTGTCAAAATGGCAGAATTCCCTTCCTTTTATGGCTGAATAATATTCCACTGTATATATATATATATATACACCACATTTCTTTATCAATTCATATGTGGATGGATACTTAGGTGGTAAAAACAATTGAATTGCACATTTTGATTGGGTTAAATATATGGCATGTGAATTATATCTCAAGCTGTTAGAGAAAGAAAGAAAGGAGGGAGGGAAGGAAGGAAGGAAAGAAGAAAGAGAGAGAGAGAAGGAAGGAAGAATGAAGGGCAGGAGGGAGAGAGGGAGGGAGAAAAGTAAAAATAGTAGTCCACATACTTATTGAGAGAAAGAATGGATCGAGGAAATTAAATCTTAAGAGCTTCTTGGTATTTTCCACAAAGGGATCTTGTGGGTTGTTGAGGGAATCGATATTCACTCCAAATGATGTGCTAGTAATCACATCCATGCTGTAGGCCCCAAAGATGCTGAGGAGAGAAAGAAAGACATGGAAAGTTGAAATCAGCACTTTGTTACTGTCATACAACACACACAGCAAGAAGTGCATGTAAATTCATATGCCCGGAAAAGACAGGTAAAGAGACACACACCTTCAAAACCTTCTGTTGGATCATTTGAAGAGTCAATACTACTATCACACTCACTCATGAGACATTTATCAAGTATGAGTGATGAAGCTGGCCCTGTGCTACGGGTGATGGAGACACTAATGCAAGATAGGCCCACCTCTGAGCAAAAGGAATACAGTCACAGATTGAAAGAGACTGATAATCAGGCAAATTACAGTACTATGTCTTGAGTATGAGCAATAGTAGGTATATAACCACTGGGTTTGAGCAGGACAGAGGGTAGAATAATTAACTCTTCCTAGAGGAGTCAAGAAAGGTGACATTGATCTGGGTCTTTCCTCACCACAGTATCTATGCTCAGAGATGATTCCACTTCTGAATATTACAGAACAACAGCACCCTGTTCTGAGTTGCCAGGACTGTCATCCCTCCTCCTCTGCATCCCTGCTTATGAAAGACCCACTCTTCCTCCATCAGCGAAATCATGTTGCCCTGAGGGCAGACTCATTTCTGTAAATGTAAGAACTAAAAATGTTCCTGGTTAAAAAAATAATTATAATAAACCACTCCAAAGTCGATTTAGGGGATCCCATAGCTAAGTGATCACGTATTCTCAGTTTTCCCAGGACAGTCCCAGTTTACACCTGTTGTTCTTGCATAATTAAAAATACTGCAGTTTAGACAGTAGATGATATGGTCACCCTACCCACAGCCTGTACAGGGCCTTCTCTCTTTGAGATTGAAGGAAGGAGAAGTGATGGTAAGATTTAATATTTAGTATTTTGCTGGCATCCTCAGCAAAATCATGAATGGGTTTAAGTTTTCCAAGTTCCAAAGTGTAACTTTCCTGCTCCACCCACTGCCCACCAGTAGGTACCAAATGCCTTCCCTTCTCATCATTCCATACCCTCCACACTCAAACTTTGGTACAATCATATTTCTTCTTTCTATACCTTGTATTTCTGTCTTCTAGAATAACCAAAGTGACAATTAAACACATAAATTAATCCTGGCTCATATACACAGGTAAGAAGACTCTTTCTCTCCAGAGTGCCCTGCCTTCTTGGGTGAGCCACCTCTTCTTGGATGACCCATTGGCATTGTAGCACCACATACCTACTTCTGTTTGGTCACTAGACCACTACATAGCAGGAATTTTGGCTCTGAGTTACCTATCTGGAGGATCTGGAGGATCTGATGACAGAGCTCATAAACCCAGAAACACACACTTCTACTTGCTTTTTCAAGGTGACAGGTTTTCCTTTCTCTGCTTCCTTCCTCAGGTTCCTCACCAACACATCTCCATACTGGCCAATGATGGGGAACATCTAGACACAATATACAACACCACCCAGAGTTAAATGCAGAGACTCAAATCCTAGAAGAACATGGCTTTTACAGACATGGAGCAGTAAGCGACATTCTATAATGAATCTTATAATGTTTCTTCTAAGACATAAAGGTAAAACACCATTTTTAGAAAGCTCAATTTCAGAAAAATACCCCTTGGAAAGGGACTATGATCTTATTTTCTACCTGATCTCAGATGCATTCTTATTTCTAATTAAAAATTCTCTTAATTTCTCACCTCCTTGAGCTTTCCACTGGTGAAGGTTGGAGACAGCAATGTTCTTATTCTCTTCCATTGTTCATCCTCAGACAGAGAGATGGCATTCTTCATAAATCCCACTGGACCAAGAGACTAGACTCAAAAGCAAAAGACATTTTGCCCTACGTAAGTTTCAGAGCTCTCAACAGTTGTGGAAAATTTATTACATGGGCATCAATTTTTCAACAAATATTTGGTGACTGTCTACTTTGTATCTGACCCTATGCTAGATGCTCAATAAATATTTAGCCCAAATCCCTAGGTTTCTGTGAGGGTAGTGAAGACATCCAGCCGCCAGATGTGATTTCCAGCCTTTATATTCCAATATCCTTTTAAATGCAAATGATCCATGTGGTGGGAAAACTGTTCTTCCAGGGAAACAGAAAGGAATAAGACCTAGTACATCCACCAGAGCTGCACAGGGTAAAAATGGATTGATGACAGATAGCCAGATAGCCCTGGAAAACTGTATTTTTCCTCAGACTAGTTCTGTCTTTAGATGAAAGACAGAGCATGAGAAACTCAAAAAAGGGATGGTTTGATATGGTGATTTTCTAAAAAAAATATAGTAAATATTTACAAAATTAGTAACTTATTTACTATTCTGAAGAAATGGTACAATCACATGGAATTCCATTACACTTTTTCTATAGGGATAGAAAAGGAAAAGAAAGAGATAATTCTATTTCTCAGCTTGGGACTGGCCTAGCAAGCCAGCATAATTGAGATTTTCTTTCATCTTCCAAAACTGTATTCTGTTTTAAAATGGATATCTCCAACACTCATTCATGATAAAAATTCAAAAACTAGGAATAGGAAGAAAGTTCCTCAACTTCATAAAAAGCATCTACAAGAAATCCTACAGCTAACGTTACAGTTGTGATGAAAGACTGGAGTGACGTCACCAAGATAGCTAAATAGAAGACTCCAGTCTCTGTTGCCCCACAAGGAACAACAATTAAACAGCTATTGATGCATGAAAACAGGTAACAAGCTTCACCAACACAGTGGAGCAGAAAAACAAGAATAACTACACAAAATGTGTAGGGAGAATAGTTTCATTTTCCCTGCATCATCATCCCCTCTCCCAGGACAGCACTGCTCAGTGTCAAGAGGAAACTCTCCGGCCTTAGAGACTTATACTTGCTTGGAATAGGACAGCAAGTTGAGCAACCAGTGCCCAGCCTTTCAGGAAACTGTACAAATGACCCACTTTGGTATCAGCCCAAGAAGGGACTGGCATACCTCACACATCTTAAGACAGCTAGGAACAAAGAAGAAGGGCAGGGACTACCAGTATCAGCCATGTGGTGTGAGTGACCATGGTTCTTTATGGTCTGCTCTGCAGAAGACCAAGAAGGCTTTGTGGCTGAGAAAACCAACAGTCAGCTTAGACTCTGTGGATGCCATATAGATTTTCCTGCTGATACCCCACAGGTTTTACCTTCATAGACTCCAGCTGCCTGAGCCAGGATCTGCCCCACTACGCCCTAGCCAAACTCTATGATACCCGGGATTCACACAGGCAGCAAGAGCTGGACTCTGCCTGGGCATATAGATACCAACAGCCCAACCCACTTCAGCTTCTCTGGTGCCTGGAGCCAGCCCTGACTCCTGTCAGTGGACTGGACTGCCACATGTATGCACAGCTAACCCCTGCAGCTGCACACTTGCACACTGCCAATCTCAACTCCAGTCACCAACCCCCACTGCAATGCATGTGCCTGAAGTCAGCCCCCACAGATGAGCACACTCATACCACCCACTCTGGTCACCACTACTACCTCCCTTGGTCTCTCACCACTTGACCTGGAGGTGATGCTGAAGACCTCAACAGCCCTTGCAGCCACTGTAGACCCTCCACAGCTCTTACTGCCAAGGATCATGCAGTTGGTGATGTTGTGAGCCCCAGCTGCCTGAGCCAGTTGTGCCCCTTAATTATGGAGCCACCCACACTCCCACAATTGAAACCTAGCACCACTAGACTAAGGGCCACAGAACACTCCAGCATGCCCTAATCCACAATAAAAGATCTTTCCTTACTAAAGTTAGTTCACAAAGTCTGGAAGAGGTGACTGAAAGGCACAGACACCATTGCAAGTCTACGGGGATGAAAAGAATCAGAGAAACATACACCATCAAAGAACGCAACAATCTTCCAGTAATGGACCCCAAAGAAATGGAGATCCACAAAATGCCTGACAAATATTTTGAAATAAATTTTCTACAGAAGCTCAGAGAGCTACAAGAGAACACACACAATTTAACAAAATCAGAAAAAAATGCAAAAAGAAAAGTAAATTCAACAAAGAGATACAAAATGTAAAAAAGAACCAAAGAGAAATTTTAAACCTGAAGACTAAGAAATACAACAGAGAGCTACAAGGGAGCCCACATAAGGCTATCAATGGATTTCTCAGCAGAAACCTTGAAGACCAGAAGAGAGGGAAATGATGTATTTAGAATACTGAAAGGAAAAATCTACCAACCAAGAATACTTTAACTGGAAATGCAATCCTTCAGAAATGAGGGAGAGATAAAGTCGTTTCCAGGCAAAGAAAACCAGAAAGAGTTCATAACCAGTAGAACTACCTTAAAAGAAATGCTAAAGGAAGTTCTTCAAGCTAAAAAGAAAGGACACTAACTAGTAACACAAAATCATATGAAAATATAAAGCTCACTGGTAAATGTAAATATATAGTCAAATTAAGAATACAGCAATATTGTAATGGTGGTGTGCAAATCCCTTACAACTCTAGTGTAAAAGTTAAAAGACAAAAGAATTAAAGATAACTATAGCTAAAGTAATTTATTGCTAGATACACAATATAAAAAGATGTAAACTGTGACATCAAAGATGTAAAATTGTGGGGAGAGTAAAAGCATTGAGTTTTTGAGTGAGAATAAAGTTAAATTTCTATCAGCTTACAATAGAGTGTTATAGCTATGAGGTGTTTTATGGAGGCCTCATGGTAAGCACAAAGCAAAAACCTATAGTAAATACAGAAAAGATAAAGAGAGAGGAATCAAAGCATATCACTATAGAAAATCATCAAATCACAAAAGAAGACAGGAAGAAGATATGAAGAAGGAGCAAAGGATCTATGAAACACTCAGACAAAATGGCAATAGTAAGTCCTTTCAATAATTACTTTCAATGTAATGGACAGAGGAATGGATAAAGAAAATGTGGTGTCTATATATGTATATATAGAATTGGATATTATTCAGCCTTAAAAAAAGGAAGAAATACTTCCATTTGTGACAACATGGATTAACCTGGAGGACAACATGCTAAGAAAATTAAGTCAGACAGATAAGGACACTATGGAAAACAGTATGGAGATTTCTCAAAAAAAAAATAGAAATACCATATGATCCGGCTGTCCCACTACTGGGTATTTATACAAAGAACATGAAGTCAACAATTCAAAGAAATTTCTGCACCTCTGTGTTTACTGCAGCATTATTCACAGTAGCCAAGACATGGAAGCAACCCAAGTGCCGATCAATGGATGAATAGATAAAGAAGATGTGGTGTGTATATATGTATATACCACTCAGCCACAAAAAAGACAAAATCATGCCATTTACAACAACATGGATGGACATTGAGGGTATGATGCTAAGTGAAATAAATCACACAGAAAAAGACAAATATCATATGATTTCACTCATATGTGGAAGATAAACATACAGATAAGAAGAACAGATTAGATTAGTGGTTACCAGAGAAGGGCTTGGAGAGAGGGTGAAAGAGATAAAGGGGCACATTTGTAGGATGACAGATAAAAACTAGACTATTGGTGGTGAACACGATGCAGTCTATACAGAAACTTATAGTAACATACACCTGAAATTTACACAATGTTACAAGCCAATATGACCTCAATTAAATAATTTTTTTAAATGGATGCCTACCCGCCGGTTTGTGAAGACAGAATAACATTCTTTCACTAGTACTGTTTTGATCATATCTGGATCTGTAATGGCCAACACAGGCTGTGGGCCATCATAAATCCTGTTGGGAAAACAGAGTTGATTAAATTTAACAAGCAAGATTCTAGAGCTTGAGCCATGCTTAGAAGTCCAGACTTCCATCCCAGCATTACATAATCCATACTCCTAGAGATGATGGCTGAAAATAACATTAGAACATTTGTTATGTCTAAGTGGTATGTACATGGGTATTTCCTGTGCCATTCTCCATAATTTTTTCTATGTTTAAAATATTTCATTATAAAAAGTAAGTTAGGTTAGTAAATAATTGAAGTCAAGTAAATTGTCTCAGAACAAAACAATAAAGGTTAAGGAAAGTCCACTGACTCAGTCAGGAAAACATTAGAATTTTGACAATGTATCAAAAACATGATAAATGCATATGACATGATATGAGATTAAATTGCAGACATACTGATAACAAATATACAAAACTCTGTCTATAAATGGTAATAGATTTGGACTACTCAAAAAGTGATAGAAGGATTATGAACAATTTCATTCTCTTATTTTAAAAATTTCTAAAAGAGGCTCTGGAATGAGACTGTCTCCCATGCAATGAGGGCATCATCATAACAACAAGTCTCTCCCATGAGTATCTGGAATACTCACCCCCACATACTT
Source organism: Equus quagga (assembly GCF_021613505.1). NCBI lineage: Eukaryota > Metazoa > Chordata > Mammalia > Perissodactyla > Equidae > Equus > Equus quagga. Next base: position 36,156,478 of record NC_060273.1, on the reverse strand, counting down.
CCATACTTTTTAAAACATTTCTTGTCAAAATCCCAGAACCCCTGCAAGGAGGAAAAAAATAGGATTATTAATCTAAATGTATTGAAACATACCTCTAACTGGGACACAAATGATTTGAATCCCATGAAACTGGGTTTACTATCTTTCACTGGCATTTAGAGGGAATCTGTTATTCAGAGATGTCTTGGGGGAAGGAGACAAAATAGAGGAGCTATTTGAAACGGAGAATGTAAAGTTGCTCTATAATTTTCTCCAAGTGTTATAGATGCTAAATGACTTACCTATTTCATGAATACCAATTAAGTCCTTGTCATTCTAAAGAGTTTTCACTTCTGTATGTGTCTCTGAAACCAATAATCTTCTGAATTATTACCTCCATCAACACTTGAGAAAACTGAAGCTGAGTGAAAGACAGTGGCCTGCACACTCTTTCATCTCCTAGTTAAGCATCCTTTTCGTTTATCTCATGAGCCCTCTCTAGAATTCTAGCAGAATTAGGAAGTTTAAGACACCAGTGAACTCTTTTGGTCTAGCAGATTTAAATAAGTCTAAGGCATGTTTGCTGAGTGAAAAACTGAGTGAATGAATGAATGACAAAGTGGAGCTGCCTTCCAGTTTTCCAGCTCAACATGGAAAGGATGGTGAGAAGCCACCACTCCACAAAGGACAGAGGAAATTAAAACACTTGCTCTGAGTTTTCAATTCTGTAACTTAAAAAAATCTTCCCTTCACTAAGTTTCAGATACGATGTTTCGACAATGCAAAAGAAGGTCCCAGGTATGTGGATCTTGGGGTGCATCTACTCAGGAGCTGATGTGGGAAAGATGGAAAGGAAATTATTGCTTTTTCAGAGGGAAAAAATAACAAAAGTTCTTAGGCAGTAATTAGGCACTGAGGTCTCAATTGGGAGAAGTGAGAGAGGAGAAACAAGCCTCAGATCTATGGGAAAGGAAATCTGAGGCAGAGAGGATCCTGCACACAAGCTCTCAGTGCTGGCCTTCTGGACCTGAACTTGCAACCTTCTGTCCAGTGGCCAGGCCCTGGGAGAGGCATCACAGCTGGATTAACCACAAAGGTTCCACCAAAACTCACAGTCCATGTGCGACCTACCACATTCTGTTCAGTTACGTTAAATTTTTAATACTTTTGTCAAACCGTGTACTTCCTAGTGATTTTGTATAAGTGATTCTGCCTTTTTAAAAAAAAAAAATCTATCTGAAGTCCGTAGACAACCATCATCTTTTCTCAGTTATACCCACTCCCTGCTCAGGCTCACCCATAGGGAGTCTCTTTTGAAGGAAGAGAAGTAAAGCAAAAAGCTCTTGTCCCAGCTCTCAAATTCCAAAAGATGTCATGAGTAACAAAGGGTGATTTAGAGCCGTGGATATTAATGCCAGGGGCTTAGCAGTTCTTGAGAGAATTCAAGTATGTGCAGATTACCTGATGGTGAATACTGAGGCTGCCTAATAAAAAGAAGTTTAAAAGCTACCTAGGGAAATTTTAAAAAAAAGGCTACCCAGAGCTTATGCTACAAACAGGAAAGTCTGGCTCTAGTGTGCACAGCTTAACGAGCTTCTACTGGGTACTCCGTTCATACTATTCTCCTAATACTCAGTACAACTGTGCCTTCCTGGGAACCTGAACCTCTCAGAAAGAAAATCCTCTTAACAATGCTCACAAGTTGGAACATCAAGTCATGTGCTGAGGCAGCCAGAGAGCTGAGCTGTCCAACTGAGGAAAAACCTGAGTTTCATAACAGCTGAAAACAAAACCCTGAGGTAAACCTAACCGTGTTCTGGGTGGGGCTTATGACACCTTTTCTGGAAAGCATGAAACCTCAGAACTTCCTCCTGAGGAGGGATGTTTTTACTATGAAACTAATCCAGGGTTTGCAACCAGAAGAAGCGAAATAGGGAGCACAAACAACACTCTACCTTAAGGTAGCACAGAACAGTTCCCAAAAAAGGTAGAGGTGTCGGCCCAGGAATTCCCAGCTTCTTAAAAAGTCCATGTGTATAGGTCCCATATCTATAAAGTGAAAGAGAAAGCCAGGTCACAGGGATTGTGAAACAGATGGCCTGTCACTGACTCAGAACTGGAACAGTCAACTGAGGAGGTAACATGTAGATGAGGAATAAGAACAGGAACTCCAACAGCAGTAGTTACATTCACTCATCATCTCCTTTTCTACCATCACTGTGAGACCCACAAAAAGTAACGATGAGTGGCTAAAAGCAGCGGAAGACTTCGTGGTTCCAATCTTAGAGTGAATACCTGATAAAGGTTTCCAAATTTGAGTGCTCTTGAGAGGTCCAGGCTGGAATTCTTCCAGGGAATTCATATGTGTTTATTTAGTAAGTTGACTCTTCCATGATTTTGAGATTCTCATTCTATTTAGAAAGGGGAAAATTTTTTTTTCTCCTCCAACAAGATTTGGGGTAACTGTGTCCACTCAACACAAGAGAGTTACTGAGAGCCTACCGTGATGTTGTTCTTACACTTTACTCAGCGGCTTTTATGGTTTTCCTTCTATCTATGCCCTGACCCCATTTTAGGATCTGCTCCTTCTTAAATCTATCTTCATAGAGAGGCCTTGGGAAGCTAGATTTCTTATCCCCACAGAATGAAAACCGTGTTTGAGCATCGATTGGCCTCATAAAAATGCAAGTGTCTTTCAGCTACACCCAAGTCTCTGCTGTCAGGCAATTTGGTTCACTTGAGCTAAAGAGAAGGGAGATGGACTCATGTGCTCCCTGAATGATACTGCATAAAGGGACCAATGACTAAAGGATCCACTTGCAGGCCATTCTTACCCTCCTGGGATCTGGTCCTCCAATCTGTGATACTCACCTGCTAAGCACAGCACCAGGAACACTCTTCTTTTTCAAGATGATCAGTCACAAAGCAGTTACTTTGCTGCTTCTGTGCATCAACAATCTCAAAAACCATTAAGGCTGATGCTTCCTATGGGACACCTGCCTGCAACTCATCTTTTGTGTGTTGTGTGTGGATCCCACAATGGGGGTTGTGGATCCTTGCAAGTCTTCCCACTCCAGTGTTACTGAGAGATGGCAGAATGGAAGAAGACGAGTGGCTGAGGGAAGAGCCTGCTGACAATGGTTTTAACCATGCAGTTGTTAGGCCTGTAAGACTAACTCTGTAAAGGCAAATTACGAAATTATGGCTTAAAAGTATGTTATGTATAAGTAGTTCAACAGTTTGCTTTCAGCTAAAATATATGCAGGCTTCCAAATTTCAGATACCTTCCTGTTGATAGCAAAAGATCCACTATGAAACATAATGAGTAACCATAAAATGTCCCAGAGAGTTGAATTAAGACCCTGTCTCTTCTTATTTGGAAGTTAGCCTTTAAGGCAGTTCAGGTTTCAAATACTCTGTACAAATAGAGCAAATGTTATAATGTGTGATAAAATAAATCCAAAAAAATTGCATGAAAGGACGTGTGTTTGAAAAACCCAGCAGAGGCACCTCGACCAAGCCCAGCTGGGCATTCGGATCCTTCACCCAGAACAGCTGGTGGAAGAGTGTGTACTGACTGCCAAAGAAAGGAGTGGTTTGGTTAGCACCACCCCAGTTTCTTCCTTTACCATCACAACCATGGCAAACCAATTACACCAATTTCTCCTGCTGAACTTTAAATGTGTTACATGAACTCCCAAGTGAGGCTGAGCAACTGAGTGAATGTTAGCAACACTGGTCCAAGGAAAGATCTGGTCTAGTGTCTAACCTCACATGGTTCCATATCAAGGGAGAGGGTGGGCTGGGTGAATTCTTCAGTTTCTTTCCAGCTTCCCTCTTTTTGGTAGAGTAATCCTGCTTTTGGTACAAATGAAGGGGGTAACACTAAAGCCAATCATTTTTATCACATTTACGTTGTGTTGGCATAAGGAGGGCATTGTCTACTCTACAGCATCTGATTCTTGGCTGTGTCAGTGTCTCTAAGGCTACGGTGTTGTTTGCCCAGTGGTGACACTATCTGGTGACAGTCCCACTGCAAGATAGACAACACACAGAGTGACTTAGATGGCATCCCTGTCTCCAGGCTTCAAGCACATGAGATGCTAACCCTGATGCCCTATGAGGGACCTCCTGTTGGACCAGGACTGAGGAGTATGTCTCCTCTGAGGGATGAGGAATATTCTTCCACTTCATCCTAACTCTTATCTGGATGCCTTTCATATCATCACTGGATCACAGTCTCACTTCCTCACCTGCACTGAGAGACTAAAAGAACCTGCTGGGCAGGGATATTTAAAACATACACACAATCTATATCATAGAAGTATGTATTTGTATACTAGATAAATATTCCCGACATTACTCTACAAAGGTGAGGTTACTTATTCACCTTTGTAGTCACAAATCCTAAATCAATAGCTCTCTCTTATCTTTCAGAAAGTACACGCTGGAAATAGTCTTATCTCAGCAAAAAATCTAGTATTAAATAGAATGAAATTAAACCACATCAATTAACATTAAAATGTCATCAGTCAGAAAATATGTTGCCACAATACCTGGAATTCCTAACATTGTTTTGAATGAATTAAAACCAGGTTTATATTTCCTTTGTTCACATCTGTGTTCATGATTTCCTACTCCCAGAAACTGAAATTGAGAGAGAGATCCGATGTGACATGGAGGGGCCTTCTCTACTCATACCTCAAAAATGACTACATTCCCAACCTGCTCGATGATGCCAGGAATCTCACCATTGAATGGGATTCCTCTGCTGGATGGTTTTGATTCATCCTCCTGTACTGTAACTTAAAGGGAAAAATATTTAAAATCTTAATTGGCTTTTGGGGCTCTTGCCTTTACAGGCTGCTAGCAGATTTCATATCAGGGGGAAAAGAAATCTCAATACTGATGCTAACCATCCCAGAGACTGGAAGGAAAAGATGAAAGAAAAGAATACAATTTCAAAATTTCTACTAGGTCTCCTCTGATCTAAACCTTTCTCATTTAGTGATAAATAGTTCTGCATATTACAGGATGGGGGAATTGAATCTCAGGAGGGGATTCCCAGGGGAGAGTCACAAAAATAGAAGTGCTGAGTCTGAGGAGAAGGGTAGAGCAATCTCCAGCCCACCTGAAAACTCTGAGTGTGCCAGGAGCCTTGTGTAAATGATGCTGGCAGTGGGAGGGAGAGGAGCAGGAATTACAGAGGTGACACAGGGGCCAGTCCTTCTATATGTCTCTTGTGGGAGACACAGGACCCAGAAGGCAAAGATAATGAGAAAAAGACCCAAGCCACTTCCTCCTACCTCCAGGATCCCCAGAGCTTGGGAAGTGGGTGAGGACCTCAATGTCCAGGGGTCTGTTGTTTTTAATCTGTCTCTGCTGAATTAAGGTTGACTAGTCTAGGTCCAAACTGGTAGTCAATCAGAAGATTATTCCCAGTAGCAAATAATGTCACTAAACCCTCCTAGCTACAGAAATTGGTGGGGGGGTTGTTTACCCCTTCAACAGATCTGGGTAGATCAATAAGAACTCCCTATGTGTTCATAGCACCTGAAAATTAGAAACTTCCCCTTCACTAACTCTTTTAATCTTTAAAATGGATAATGGAAAGGGGGACCTGACTGGGTCCCCAATTGCATGGTTACAGAGGATACAAGCTGGACAGTTACTCACAGATAAAGGAGCACCAGGCTGGTAGCCAGGAGAACCCAGGTTTCCATGGAAAAGCTTGGGATTAGGTCCATGGCCACTTTCCTTCTGAGATTCTCTCCTCTGAATTCTCCTTTCAGCAGTCGGTGCCGCTGTTTGCAGACCTGTGGGTACAGAGCTTCCCTTCCAGCCCAGAGGAGATTCGGTGAGGCTGGAAGTCTTATTTGCTGGGAAAAGGGGTGGGGCTGGAGCTGCAGCCAGTAGAAGGGCCACCTGCGCTCCACCTGCAGGTGCCATCCCCGCCTGATACTTGACAAATCATCATGGGTACTCTCTGTTTAATGTTATTTGAGTTCATATTCTGTGGGAAATCAATAAATAACTCAATCAGTGTTATCAGTAAGCTCAAATATTACAGATATTCAAGTAAATCCAGTGGCTATTGATCTCTAACCTGCCCTTGACTCCATGGCTTCCCACATTCCAAAACACTCGAAATCCTTCAAACAACCTGGGCCTACAGATCTTTATCCGTGTAGTTTCCCATACTTAGAAATTCCCTTGTGCCCCTAGAAGGCTCCTACTCATCCTTCAAATCCCTGATAAGACAGAAACCCCTCCCTTAGTGTCTTTCTTCACCAACCTCCTAGAACAGATGTAACCACTTCCTCCTCTGGGAAACTTCTATCTCCCCTCCTACAATTCTACTGTTGTCCTCTCCACCCTCCAGAACCATTGTTGGATTCCACACCTAGTTCTGTTACCAGATTAAGAGCTCTCAAGGGCACAGCCAGGGTATTAGTCACTGTTATGTCCTTAGTCCCAAGCTGAGGGCATCCTGAAAAGTTGCTGGAGTTGAGTTGGTAGATGTGAGATTGCAGGGCCCCTTGCATGTCCTTTCCCTGTGGCTCACTGGTGACCACACCATCTTCTTTGATTATTAATACAAGAGGGACTAACTACACCTTGGCCACTATAGCTGCATGTTCAGTCTGATCCATCAGGATTCTGTTGACAAGAGGGCCCCAGAACGAGAAGCCAGATATGGATGAGATGGCAATGGCAGCACCAAATGGTATCATCCATGCAGCTTTCTTTCTAGACCCTCAGAATGTTCTGCAGTAGACAGCTAGTTAGACAGATTCTTGACCAAAGAATGGCCCCCTATCTCTGTAAAAATCAATGTGCAAGAAGAACGGTTTTGAATGGAGCAAAGAGTAGAACAGCTGCCTGGATGGCAAGTGGACTCCAAACACTTTAGCCAACAGTGATATGGTGGATACACAAACAGCACCGAGATTCCAAAAATATGATATGAGATTTTTCTCTGGGCAAAGGGATAAGAGCAGATGTCTTCCTGCTTTTTGATGAGTGTGGGGTTTTCCAATCGGTTCTGAGGAGCTGGTAAAAAAGAGGCTTATAATAACAGTCATTGTCCCCGATGAATCCCCCACCACAGTCTTGATGGGAGAGGTCTGAGGACTGGCCATCTGGAAACTATACCAGCGCATGGTCATCGCTTTGACCCGTCTTCTGTGTCTGCTTGGCCTGAAACCATGGATTATGTGAAAAACAAAACCTTGAGTGTTCCTTAAACTCAACAAAAACAGAAGACATTTAAGCTGTGTCGGTGCACTTCCTTCTTTCTTTATCCTTTCTCACTTTCAGCCCTTCTGTAGAAAGTGATACTGCTCACTAACTCTTTCCAACCCTCTGACCTGAAAGTCCCCAGGGCTAGGTGACAGTGGCCTGAGCAAGTGGATGTCTCATTGGTAAAATGCAGTAAGTCCCAACTATCTCACCTACCGCCATTAATTTCCTTAGGAGCTTGTCAATTAGCCTGAAATTTTTACCACCACAGTTTGTCATCTTTGGGTAGGCACCTATTAAAATCCATAGCTGCCACTGGAAGGTGTAATTCGTGAATACATCTATTCATCCATGCAATGATTCAAGGCCAAATGGGTGAATGTTATGTGTAGGTATCTTGCAGGCTATGGGCTAGAAGCCATACAGTCCCTTCCTTGGGAGCAGCATCCCAGTGGAGAGATAGAGAGACATAACTGTGCTCGGAATGTGGATTACCTCTGGAATCTCTGGGATAATGGAGTCCTACCAAGAGGGAATTAAGCAGAGAAGTGGCTGCAAGCTGGAATACTAACAAAGGACAGATGTGGGAAGCTGGAAGATGATCCCCAGTAAAAGAAAAATAGAAAGTCCCAGGAATTCCAATATGTTTCTGTCCCCTTTTGGTGCCTTCCCTGGGCACTGGTAAATAGGGTCATGCTACTATCCACAGTTTACAGATGAAGAGACTGAGATTCAGTGACTACAAGTGGCTTCTCAACAGCTATTGATCATAACAACATATTATAATAAGCTAATAGGAAGGGAGATTGAAAAGGCTGATGCTGCTCTGAAATGCCAATATTCAACATTTGCCATTTCCTGGTAAGGGCTACTATAGGAACTAAAGAAACCCAAGGCTGGAACAGCAAACTTGTTAAAATTCTAGTTCCTATCTCCATGGTGACCCCCACAGAAGTTCCCCTATGCGTGTCCAGAACAAAGAACTCCAGCTCATCTCAGCAGGAACAAAGACAGATGAAAGTCAGGAAGATACTAAGGGTATTGTTGGGGAGGATCTCCCTTCAGTGCTCCCAACCAAAGAAGTACACAGAATACATCTAAACAAGTAAAGACTAGAGTGTCATCCAATAACAAGGACAACTTAATTCTGTCCCCTAAACCCAAAGCCTTTCTTCTTTTTCTTGGAAACAAGACCTCAGTAGAAACTAATGTCCATTCATCTTCCTCCAATATACATAATCCTCTACAACAATTTTGTAATTAAGCCTAATATGACCATCCACCTGCTCCAGTCAACTTAGGGTCTGTCCATATGGTTGTGGTCTATCTCAAGAGTGATAGGCTAGTCAATGCATGGGACTAAAATGTAGCCAACACCATGTGCTACCCAATGCAAATGGCCTTTCTCTGAAAGGGGAGATAATAGAAGGCATGATCTTTGAGTCCCTTCATTCCACAGAAGGGAACACCTAACATGAAGAGACTTCCATACTAACAGTTGTGCTGAATGTGTGAAGGAAGACACTGTGCATCAGAAGAATACCCCATACACCTCATGTCTCTCATGTACTTGTTTGTGTACGAATGGGCTCCTCATATACTTTCAAAGCTCTGTTCTAAATGGTTAGGGTGAAAATATGACTGAGACACAGACATTATTCAGGTTGGAGATAGAGACAAATTAATAGATAATTACAGAACAGACACATAAAAGTAATTATACAGGTATGAGAACACAGTGTCCTCATCAACAGAGAGTGGCTTATCTGCTTTTTCAGTGTCCTTAGCAATCAGTCAAAGCTCACTCTCAAATAACATTCAGAGAAGCATTAGGCTAAATATCAATGCAGATGGACAGATTGACAGGGACTGACTGATACAAGGAGCACCATCAGTCTGACATTCTCATCCTTTTATATTCTTAGCTCAAGTGGCTCCTCTTCTGGGAAGCCAGTCCTGACTTCCACTGGCCAAGCAAATTGCTCCTGGTTTGGGGAGGCAGTGTTGTTCTGGAATGATTTAGGCATTAGATACAAGTTTCACAGGTCACAATCTGGAGTGTGCAAAAAATGAAATCAAGATTATGTATCTGTAACTCAGCTCTTGAGCCCCCATTCTTCTCAATAGGGCTAACCTTGATCTTGCCAACTCAGGGTAACCAGGTGTTATCTAAATTTTGATGGCTAGGCCTCATTGTTGGTGGGGAAGTGGTGAGGAAAGTAGCAGATCCTTGAACATTCTCTTTTGGCATTGGAGGAGGGGGCACCTCTCCCCACTGTCACTGTGTGTTGGTTGGGCTCTATGCCTGCTGTGTTCAGGCCAGGGGCCAAGACTGAATATAAAAGAATCAAGATCCTTGACCTCATGAAGGCACAGTGGAGAGAGACACTAAACAAATAACCACACAAATAAATATTGAATTATAAATCGGGACCCATGCTATGAATTAACAGTATTGGACACAGTTGACACTTCTTTCTTTCCTTACACTCTCTCCTCCTTTTAAAGATATGAAAAGATCAGAATCAACAGGACTTGATGCATTGGAAGTGTGTGACCATGGGCATGCCTGGGCTTGTGCCCTCATCTGTCTATGAAGGAAGTTGACCAGAGTCAACTTAAGAGACATTATCCCAATCACAAGACTCCGTCACTGCCTGAATCTCTCAGCCTCTGTGTCTCTTGAGGATTTTCTTTGTGTGTAGGTGTGTCTGTTTCTTTTATTTATTGCAGTAACATTGGATTATAACATTATATAGCTTTCAGATGTATATCATAATATATTTCAAATTCTGTGTAGATTACATCATGTACACCACCCAAAAAGTGATTATAATCCATCACCAGACATGTGAATGTAATCATCCGTTTTGCCCTTTCCCTCCCCCCTTTCCCTGTGGTAAACACCAATCCAATCTCCATTGCTATGTGTTTATTTGACATTGTTTTTATCTTCTACTTATGAGTGAGATGATACGGTATTTGACTTTCTCCCTCTGACTTACTTCACTTAGCATGTTAATACCCTCAAGGTCCATCCATGTTGTCACAAATGGCCAGATTGCATCATTTCTCATGGCTGCCTAGTATTCCATTATGTATATATGCCACATCTTCTTTATCCATTCGTCCCTTGATGGGCACCTAAGCTGTTCCAAGTTTTAGCTATTGTGAATAATGCTGCAATGAACACAGGGGTGCATGTATCTTTACGTATTTGCGTTTGCAAGTTCTTTGGATAAATACCCAGCAGTGGAATAGCTGGATCGTATGGTAGATCTAGTCTTAATTTTCTGAGGACACTCCATATTCCTTTCCATAGTGGCTGCACCAGTTTTCACTCCCACCAGCAGTGTACCAGGGTTCCCTTCTCTCCACATCCTCTCCAACACTTCTTGTTTCCTGTCTTATTAATTACAGCCATTCTGAACGGAGTGAGGTGATACCTCATTATAGTTTTGATTTGCATTTCCCTGATAGCTAATGATGTTGAACATCTTTTCATGGGCCTGTTGGCCATCTGTATATCCTCTTTGGAGAAATCTCTGTCCACATCTTTTGCCCACTTTTTAATTGGGTTGTTGGTTTTTTTGTTGTTGAGCTGTATGTGTTCTTTGTATATTTTGGATATTAACTCCTTATCTGGTATATGGTTTGCAAACATCTTCTCCCAATTGTTAGGTTGTCTTTTCAATTTGTTGATGGTTCCCTTTGCTGTGCAGAAGTTTCTTAGTTTGATGCAGTCCCATTTCTTCATTTTTCTTTTATTTCCCTGGCCTAGTCAGACATCGTACTTGAAAGTATGATGCAAATATCGATGTCAAAGAGTGTACTGCTTATGTTTTCTTCCAGAAGTTTCATGGTTTCAGGTCTTACATTCAAGTCTTTAATCTACTTTGAGTTGATTTTTGTCCATGGCGTAAGAAAATGGTCTACTTTCCTTCTTTTGCATGTGGCTGTCCAGTTTTCCCAACACCGTTTATTGAAGAGACTCTCCTTTCTCCATTGAATGCTCTTGGCTCCCTTGTCGAATATTAGCTGTCCATAAATGTGTGGGTTTATTTCTGGACTCTCAATTCTGTTCCATTGATCTGTGTGTCTGTTTTGTGCTAGTACAGTATTCTCTTTTGGTTACTATGGCTTTGTAGTATATTTTGAAATCAGAGAGTGTGATACCTCCAGCTTTGTTCTTTTTTCTCAGGAATCCTTTGGCTATTCGGGGTCTTTTGTTGTTCCATATACATTTTAGGATTCTTTGTTCTATTTCTGTGAAAAATGTTGTTGGAACTTTGATAGGGATTGCATTGAATCTATAGACTGCTTTAGGAACTATGGATATTTTAACTATGTTAATTCTTCCAATCTAAGAGCACGGAATATCTTTCCATTTCTTTGTGTCTTCTTCAATTTCTGTCAAAAATGTTTTAGAGTTTTCAGTGTACAGATCTTTCACCTCTTTGGTTAAGAAAGAAAGAAAGGAAGAAACTTAACCAAAGAAGAAAGAACTTTCTTTCTTTCTTTGAGGAAGATTAGCCCTGAGCTAACATCTGCTGCCAATCCTCCTGTTTTTGCTGAGGAAGACTGGCTCTGAGCTAACATTCATTCCCATCTTCTTCTACTTTATATGTGGGACGCCTGCCACAGCATGGCTTGCCAAGCCATGCCATGTCCGCACCCAGGATCTGAACCAGTGAACCCCAGGCCACCAAAGCTGAACATGTGAATTTAACCACTGCGCCACCGCGCTGGCCTCTCTTTGGTTAAGTTTACTCCTAGGTATTTGATTCTTTTTGTTGCAATTGTAAATGGGATTGGATTCTTAATTTCTCTTTCTGCTACTTCATTGTTAGTGTATAAAAATGCAACCGATTTTTGTATGTTGATTTTGTATCCTGCAACTTGACTGTATTCATTTGTTATTTCTAAAAGTTTTTAGTGGGTTCTTTGGGGTTTTCTATATATAAAATCATGTCGTCTGCAAAGAGTGACAGTTTCACTTCTTTTCCAATATGGATCTCTTTTATTTCTTTTTCTTGCCTAATTTCTCTGGTTAGGACTTCCAATACTATGTTAAACAAGAGTGGTGAAAGTGGGCATCCTTGTCTGCTTCCTGTTCTTAGAGGGATAGCTTTCAGTTTTTCTCCATTGCGAACGATATTTGCTGTGGGTTTGTTATATATGGCCTTTATTATGTTGAGGTATTTTCCTTCTATACCCATTTTATTTAGAGTTTTTATCATAAATGGACGCAATATCTTCTCAAATCCTTTCTCTGCATGTATTGAGATGATCATCTGACTTTTATTCTCCATTTTGTTAATGTGGTGTATCACCTTGATAGATTTGCAGATGTTGAACCATCCCTGCATCATCTGGAATGAAAGCCACTTGATCATGATGTATGATCTTTTTAATGTATTGTTGTATTTGATTTGCTAGTATTTTGTTGACGATTTTTGCATCAATGTTCATCAGTGATATTGGCCTATAATTTTCTTTTTTTGTGTTGTCCTTGTGTGGTTTTGGTATCAGGATAATGTTAGTTTCGTAGAATGAGTTAGAAAGCCTCTCCTCCTCTTCACTTTTTTGGAAGAGTTTGAGAAGGATAGGTATTAAATCTTCTTTGAATGTTTGGTAGAATTCACCAGGGAGGCCATCTGGTCCTGGACTTTTATTTTTTGGGAGGTTTTAGATTGCTATTTCTATCTCCTTACTGGTGATTTGTCTGTTCAAATTCTCTACCTCTTGGTCCAGTTTCGGAAGGTTGTATGTTTCTAAGAATTTATCCATTTCTTCTGGATTATCCAATTTGTTGGCATATGGCTTTTTGTAGTATTCTCTTATTATCATTTGTATTTCTGAGATTTCTGTTGTAATTTCTCCTCTTTCATTTCTGATTTTACTTATTTGAGACTTCTCTCTTTTTTTCTTGGTGAGTCTAGCTAAGGGTTTGTCAATTTCGTTTATCTTTTCAAAGAACCAGCTCTTGGTTTCATTAATTTTTTCTTTTGTATTTTTTAGTCTATTTCATTGATTTCTGCTCTGATTTTTATTATTTCCTTCCTTCTGCTGATTTGGGGCTTTGTTTGTTCTTCTTTTTCCAGTACCTTTAGATGCACTGTTAGATTGTTTATTTGGGATTTTTCTTCTTTCTTGAGGTAGGCCTGAATTGCTATAAACGTCCCTCTTAGAACTGCTTTTGCTGTATCCTACAGATTTTGGCATGTCGTATCTTCATTTTCATTTGTCTCCAGGAATTTTTTGATTTCTCCTTTGATTTCTTCATTGACTCAATCGTTATTTGGTAGCATTTTTTTTGATCTCCATATTTTTGTGGCTTTTCTTATTTTCTTACCTAGTTCATTTCTAGTTTCATATCTTTGTGGTCATAAAAGATGCATGGTATTATTTCTATCCTCTTAAATTTACTGAGAATTGTTTTGTAGCCTAATATGTGATCAATGCTGGAGAATGTTCCATGTGCATTTGAAAAGAATGCATATTCTGTGGTTTTTGGATGAAATGTTCTATATATATCTACTAAGTCCATCTGGTCAATTGTGTCCTTTAAGGCCAGTGTTTCCTTATTGATCTTCTGTTTGGATGACCTACCCACTGGTGTAAGTGGAGTGTTAAAATCCCCTACTATTATTGTGCTACTGTCTATTTCTCCTTTTATTTCTGTTAATAATTGCTTTATATATTTAGGTTCTTCTATTTTGGGTACACAGATATTTACAAGTGTTATATCTTCCTGTTGAATTGTTCCCTTTATCATTAAGTAGTGCCCTTCTTTGTCTCCTGTTAAAGTTTTTGTTTTAAGCTCTATTTTGTCTGACATAAGTATTGCTACCCCTGCTTTCTTTTCTTTGTCATTTGCATGGAATACCTTTTTCCATCCTTTCACTTTGAGTTTGTGAGTGTCTTTAGGTCTGAAGTATGTCCCTTGTATGCAGCCTATATATGGCTCTTGTTTGTTTATCCAATTGGTCACCCTATGCCTTTCACTTGGAGCATTTAGTCCACTGACATTTAAAGTAGCTATTGATAAATATGTATTTATTGTCATTTTGTTACTTTTTTCCTGAGTGTTTTAGTAGTTCTTCTCTGTTCCTTTATTTTTCTCTTGCTCTTTTCCCTTGTGGTTTGATGGCTTTCTTTAGTTATATGTTTGATTTCTTTCATCTTACTTATTTTCTTACTTCTTAGAGGTTTCTGATTTGTGACTACCATGAGGATCTTACATAATATTCTATGTGTATAGCAGTCTATATTGAGTTGATAAACTCTTTAACTTGACCACTTTCTAAAAGCTCTACTTTTTCACTCCCCTCCTCCCACATTTTATGTTTTTGAAATCATATCTAATCTCTTGTTTTGTGTGTGTCTATCCATTACCCTCTTATCACTGAAATACATAATTTTATACTTTTGTCTTTTAAACTTCCTATTATCCTCACAGGTGGTTGATCTGCTACCTTTACTATATTTTTCCCTTTACCAGGGACTTATTGCCTGGTTTTTCAGGGGGTTGGGAGTTGATAATTTTTATCCCTATTTGTAGTCATTGTTTTTCCACTTAAATAAGTCCCTTTAGCATTTCTTGTAGAACTTGTTCTTTGGTGATAAACTCCTTTAATTTTTGCTTATCTGAGAAGCTCTTTATCTCTCCTTCCATTCTGAAAGACAACCTTGACGGATAGAGTATTCTTGGTGGTAGGTTTGTTCCTTTTAGCACTTTAAATATGTCATATCATTCTCTTCTTGTTTGTAGGGTTTTGGCTGAGAAGTCTGCTGACAGCCTTATGGGCTTTCCTTTGTATGTCACTTATTGCCTTTCTCTTGCCACTTTTAGGATTCTCTCTTTATCTTTCATTTTGGACATTTTAATTGTAATGTGTCTTGGTATGGGTCTCTTTGGGCTTCACTTTGTTGGAGCTCTCTGTGCTTCCTGTACTTGGATGTCTGTTTCCTTCTTTAGGTTAGGATTTTTTCAGCTATTATATCTTCAAATAGATTTTCTGCCCCTTTGTCTCTCTCTTCTCCTTCTGGGACACCTATACTATGAATGTTAGTATGCTTGATATTGTCCCAGAATTCTCTTAGACTGTTCTTATTCTGTCTAATTCTTTTTTCCTTTGTCTTTCAGCTTGAGTGATTTCCTCTAGTCTTTTGTCTAGCTCGCTGATCCTGTCTTGTGTATCATCTACTCTACTACTGAGTCCTTCTAGTGAATTTTTCATTCCCAGTATTGTATTCTTCACTTCTGATTGGTTCTTTTTTATATTTTCCAGTTCTTTGTTGATGAGCTCACTGTGTTCATCCAGTCTTCTCCCTATATCTGTGAGCATCCTTATGAGTTTTTGTTTGAACTCTTTGTCAGGTAGGTTCTTTATTTCTGCTTCATTTAGTCCTTTTTGTGTGATTTTATCCTGTTCTCTTGTTTGTAATTTATTCCTTTGTCTCCTCATTATGTCTCTTTGTGCTTATATCTGTGTGTTAGGTGAGTTGGCTATGTCTTCTGATCTTGGAGAAGTGGTCTTATGTAAGAGATGCCTTTTGAGGCCCAGCAGTGTGCTTCCCTCTTGTCACCAGTCCAAATGATCCAGGAATGACCCCTTTGTGGGCTACTTGTGTCCTGCTATGGCACGGTTGCCCTTAATGCTAGTACCCGGGGGTCTAGTCTTTCCCTTCCTGGCCAGCTGTTTGTAAATGTGCTTTGAGGAGCTTCAGCACCATTGGCTACAAGGCCTAACAGCACACTCCTGTTGCAGTTTTCCTCTTAATTGGGTAGGTACCCAGTGTAACTGGTTGCTGGGTTCAGGAGATTAGAGTTCCTGTAGGCCTTAGGCCTACAAGGCTGTTTTCGGTTCTCTTAAGAGTGCAGCTGAGTGGGGCTGGCCCTAGGCATGGGGGCACTCAGTTGTTTCAGGCTATGGAAGGTGAGGTTGATCCTTTTTATGGCTATTTGTGAAGCACAGATCTCCTGCAACTGGTAAGCCTCACACCCCCTCCACAGGAACACACACACTTTCAACACAGTCCTGGTCTGTGCACACTTCACAACCCCCTGGAGTGTACCCTGATGCCCCACTGCAGAGGCCCCACCTCTCCACCAATGCCCCCCACAGTTCACCTGGTCCTCACACAGGTCCTGCCCCACAGAGGTGCACACACTTGCCTGCCTGTAGAGGATCAAGGCACCCAGTCAATGCAGGCTGACAAGTAGGCTGAGGGCTTGCTGTTGGGTGAGGCTGGTCCCTAGGGCAGTCTTCCTGCCCCAGCTCAACTAGATTAAATCTGCAGTCTAGTTGGTGTGGCAGACCCCTGGGCTAACAGGCAAGGGGAAGAACTTCAATGGTATCTGCCTGTCTGTGTCAGCACGCCTGGACTAGGTGACAACAATCACCACCACCAATGTCTCAGTCTCCTGAGATGTCTCTCCTCTCACTGAGATGCCCCAGAGCCTACCAGCTTGGTCTCTTTTCACCAAAGGGTTCTCAGCCTTCTTTCTGGTGATTTTAGGTTGCTGAGATGGGTAAGTTTGTGAGTGGGCCCTTTAAGACCAAGTCTTTTCAGTTTTCATCTGATAGCTTTTCTGGGGGTATTCCCCACTGTAGTTCATAGCCAGCAAAGCCAGTTAGTAAGACCCTTGTCTCAGTTGTGCTGAGTCTGAAGGATGCTTATAGCACTATTGGGCCCCAACTCAGAAACTCAATTCTCCAGGGAGCACTGCATACCTTAGAGTGGTTCCAACCTGGCTGGCTGAGAAACTCCACTGCTCCTGACAGTGGCTTTTTCTCTCTCCAGAAGGAATTTCTGCCTCTTCTGCCTTAGTCAATTCTGTCTCTTATTGTGGGGCTTCTTTTTATCCAATTTTCAGTTTTCTATCAAGGGAAATTTTTCCAAAAATAGTTGTAACCTATTGTGTTCATGGGACAAGATGAGTTCAGAGTCTGCCTATGCCACCATCTTGATGAGATCTATTGAGGATTTTCTAAACCCCTCCTTCCTCTTCCTTTGTTCTCCTTCCTGACACTTAGAGGCCTCCTGGGCCCCCAGGCCAGTCAGGAACAAAGTGTACCGAGGAAAAATGGAGAGCAAAGTTTACATAAGATGGACCTGGGAGAAGAAAACCATTCATTTAGGCCCTGAGTTATAAATTCTAGAGTGGTCTCTCAACTGGGACCGCAGAGAAAGAAGCACATCACACATCACACACACACACTTACACACACTTATACATACACACTTTTTACCTCACAAAGGGCATGATCTGCTCACTGTGAGACAAAAGCCAATTGTCAAGAGGCAAGATGGTGACACAGAAAGGGCACATTATTACAGCTTGCTAGCAGGAATGAAGATGGTCAATTAATGTCCAAAAGAGCCGTCTTAAGGAGGGCACAGAATCTTGAAGCAATTATATAGGCCAGTGGGTTATAAGGGAGGATGTTAGGAATGTTGACCCTCTGGTGTTACAGACTGGGAGTTCCCACACCAGATCTTTAAGTTTTCATTGAAGGCAGATACCAGCATAAACTCTCTGTTTGGGGGTCATCACATTCCTAAGGAACTCAAAAGAATGAAGTTACCATCTTATCGCAACTGGGAGGTATATGCACTAGCAGGGGTCATAAAATCTACAGAACAGGTGGATCTCCTGGAGGGTGAAAATCCAGCTGGGTTGGCTAGTCAGAGGTCATTCAAAGTTACAAAATGGTCTCTTTTCTGCAATATGGCTTCTTTTATGTCAGCCTTGTTTTGAGCTGGTTTCACACTCACACAGAGCAAGACCTAACCTCAGCCAGTGAGAACTAATATATATTGTTCTGAGTATTTGGCCTGAATGAACTGATTTAATCTACCCAACAATCCTATGAGATAGGTATTATTGTGATCCCTACTTTAAAGATGAGGAAACTGAGACACAGAAAGGTTAAGTGACCATTTAAGGTCTCTTCACTAATTCCTAGCAGACTGGGACTCAAATTTTGATCTTCTATCTTTGGAGCCCCAGGTCTTAATTTTAACCAGGCTCAGCCTTGCCCAAAGCCACACAGAACTAGTGGGAGGACAAGCACTGGAGCCCAGGCCTTCTGAGGGAGTAGTGACCAGTGCTCTCCCCCAATACAGAGACAAGGTGAGGTGCCCTAGAAAGCTCCTCGATGAGGGCTAGAATATGGTGGAGGGATGTCCCTTCTGACTCATACACTATGTTGCACCATGCAGAAAGCCCCCCTGCTCTGAAATAGAAACACTTCTGTAGACGTTACAGCAAGGAGAAGAGGCGAAGGACTTCCTCATGGTTTCTCACTTTCTACTCCATCCCAGAGTGTTTACTTCCCAATAAACTAACCACGAACATTTCTACAGTAATATAGAATTCTTAAAGTTCTTTCATGTCTCTCTTATTGATCCTCACAAAAACTCTGTGAAATAAGCAGAGTGGGCGTTATTTTAATTCCCATTTTACAGATGTGGAAACAGAAGATCAGGGTGGGAAAAAGTCTTGCCCAAACAATTAAATCATGAATCCAGGGCATGGAGTAGATCTTGTGTTTCCAAATCGTGCCATGTTTGCTTGGACTCCAGGGAACCTCCTGAAATAACTTGACAGGTTGCTACAGCATCACATGGGATACATATTTCCTTCCACATTTCCCAGCACACTTCCACTGTAGTTGCAAAAATGCTACAGAGGTGGTTGTAACCACAAAAATGGCATGCACATCTTTCTACCCATTACTAAATTATGTATTTCCCTAGCTTGAGTTGAGGGCAAATGGAGAGTGTTGCAAATAGTTCGGACATGTTGCAATCAGAATTGTTTGTGTCTCCAGGAAGCATTTAGTACAAAGTGATGAAATCAATGACTGAAAGAGGAATCAGAGAATGGAAGGAAAATTTCAGAAGACTACATGGAAGGCAATTAATGAAACAAAAAATGTAAGATGAAGAAAAAGAAGAGTGTCACAGGGCATGTTCAAAAGAGGGGCAAAACCTTAGAGGTCTATCCTAATTCTTTCAATAAACTCCTAATGTATTTGATCTTACCCTTAGCTGGCCTCATCCAGAGAATCTCCTACTCAGTCACTAGACAAACAGAACCTGGTAAACATGGACCTTTTAACATTCTTCCAAGGCTCAAATCCCTCCAGTATTCCTATCATCCCCAGGATAAAATCCAAATACCTCAGGGTAGAAATACCGGACCCTTGTTCATTGGGCCATGGCTGCCTTCCTCTGTCTTTTCTGGTCCACTTACTCCTGTGTACATGATGTTTTAAGCAAATGGTATGATTTGTCACTCCCCAGTATCCCCAAATGAGACATGTTTGTGTCTCCCTGTGCCTGCACAGGTTGTTCTGCCTGGAAAGGGCCCAATTTATTTTCCATCTGATGAATTCCTAGGCATCCTCCAGGAGCCAGCCAGAGCATCATTTCCACTGCCTTAGAAGGTAGGTCATGGGAAACACCCCACTTCTGCACACCCACAGTTCCCATGGAGAAATATATAGTGACTCTCAGCCCAGGATGCTCATTACAAAATCTTCCTACAAGGAAAATATCACATCCAGAGTGTTTTACACTAAGCTTCAAGGAACAAATAGGTCTTATCCTGGTTTCCCAAGAAAGGAGAGGGTATTACACAGGGGAATAACTACTAGGAGGCAGAGACCATTGATGGCCATGTTAGAGGCTGTAACCACAAAGGGAAAGTCAAGAGACTATGAAGTGTCACAAAAAATCAATGCAGAGAACTGAAAAAGAGCACATCTTGCCCAGCTCATTCTATGAGGGTAGATCAACTTGATTCAAATCAGATAAAAACAAGACAAGAAAAGAAAATTGCACATACCAGCCCTGATCATCTCTGGGGTGTGTGTGTGTGTGTGTGTGTGTGTGTGTGTGTGTGCGCGCGTCGGGGGGGGTCATTTCCTTGAAGTTAACTAATTCACTCAAAAAAATAAATAAATGAATGGAAAATGGGAGATAAAAATAAGAGAACTAGAGAATCACTCAAGGAGTTCCATCATATGACCAATAGGGGTTTCAGAAAGCAGAATAGAAAAAATGAAAGAAATAATTCAAGGAAATTTCTAAAAGATGAAAGTCAGTGTACTGTGTTGTCCAACAGAGTAGTCCCCAGACACAGGTGGCTAGTGAAATTTAAATATAAATTCATTAATATTACATAATGCAATTTATTGGTCACACCAGCCACAATTCAAGTACTCAATAGCCTCATGCAGTGAAGGCCATCATATTGGACAACACAGATACTGAGAATTTGCCTCATCAAAGAAAGGTTGATTGGACATCTCTGGACTATAATAATGGATAAAAGCAGGGCCTCCAAAGCACATGGTCATGGAATTTCAGAACACCAAGAACAAAACAAAGATCCCCAAAACTTCCAGAAAGGGTAAGGGAGCAAGAAACAGGTCATATACAAAAACTCAGAAATCAATAGGGGATTAAACTTCTCAACAGCAATACTAGAAGCAAGACTCTGAGCCTTAAAATCCAGAGGGAAAATTCTAGCCCACCCAGAATTCTGTGCCCAAACTATCAACCAAGTATGAGGGTAGCACAGAGAATTATTCACACGGGGAGGTTCTTAAAAAAAAATTATTCCTCTCTATCGTTCCTCAGAAAGCTACAAGAAGATGCTCTCTACTAAAGCGAGGGAGAATACCAAGAAAGAGACAGCCACAGGATCCAGGAACAGGCAATTCAGGGCAGCAGAGAAGCAAGGGGAATGTCCAGGACAACAGCACTGCAGAAGCCACCAGAGCAAGCAGCCTGGACTAAAGCAAGAAGAGAGCATTAAGAGGGTTTTAAGGTGCAGCGAGCAGGGTTATGTTTTTGCTGTAAAACGGATGATGGGACATGGAAAACTCTTCAAATCACAAACATGAATTATTGATTCCAAGGAAAATGGAAGTTGTCAAGAGCAAAAATGGAAGCAGAGAAGTGTGTGTGTCCCAACTGTGAATAAGTACCTAAGTCATATTGATGCAAGCACCAAATAGGAATCCAATGCCTATCCCTGTTTTGGGAAGATACAAAGTGGGTGTGAGGCAAAGAGGATATCATAAACCTAAACTTTCCTCTTCCAGAGCAATCAAGAAATAGTAGCATAAGCACGTCATTTACTGACATGGCAATAATCGCCAGAATAAACTATTAAACAGATTGAAGGTGGATTTTGGAGGGAAAAATCAGACTGCGAATCAGGTGGGGCCATGCATCCCTGTTTTGTTATAAACTTTATAGGACTGTGTGATGTTATAAAGTTCGGATATCTATAAATTTCATTTTTTAATAAAATTTTGGAAGCCTCTGATCAGGTGTCAGCCCCTCCCAACCTCCTTTGGAGACAAGTGCTCCATCTCTATACTCCAAAGGTACCAAAGCTGACCTCCCACCATATTGAATCAGTGTGTTCATGGGTCTGACTTTTCCCAACCAAACTGGGAGCATCTTGCGTCTGACCCAGAGGCAGTCAGGAAAGGTCTGTGTGTCTAAACAGAAGCCTGCATAAGAACCTTCCTCCTGAGCTCCCAAGGGTGATTAAAGTTCAGATGAACCACCTGATACCATACGTTGGAAATTCCCCAGGTACCATAAAGATGAGTGGTGCCAATGGGAGTCCACATGTTGTTTCCAATATAGGTTTCAAGAACAGCCATGAGCTGTTTTCACTGAAGTTCTACTATGTGCCCAGCACCATGTTCCAAACGGTGTTAACCATCTAGCACTGCCTGCCTGTCCAGCAGGATCCAAGCACATGCCAGAGGCACAGAGCATCCCCAGTTCCTAAAGCAAGGAAGTTCTCAGCATGGAAACTGTCTGCATGGATATGTGGGGGCACCAAAATATCTATTCCACACCAAGCATAACTGAGTGCTACTTTTCCTTCCCCTTTCTCCTTTTTTCCTGTAGCATATATCCACAAAGTTCTCAGGAGAATGAAATAGAGAATGGGTTGAAAATCTTGATAGAAGTAAAGTTGGGTTTCTCTTTCCACCAACAAGCACTATGCCTGGCAAGAGAGCTCAGGAAGACTTGTTTATCCAAATAGATGACAGTGAGAGTTTTTCTATGTTCAGCCTTCCCTCCTGGCATTCCTACTGCAGATGCTGCACTCACCTCTTGTTTCAGAGCCTTGTACAAGCCACTCTCAAGGGCCTTCACCTCTCTCCATGGAGTCCAACACACACCTGGAAGGCAAAGTCCCTCCATGGAGACAACACACAGAATTCCTGAGTTGGAACAGAGGACATAACTAGAGGGATGAATGATGGAGTTGGAAAGAACAGGGAAGCAGCATGAGTGAGCAATCCAGGATCAGACCAAGTGTCCAGTCTAACCTTCTGGATCAGCTCTTTTCAAGCAGAAGCCATCTCTGCAGGTGGAAAACAGATGTCAGAGGACAATGCCAAGTACACAAGCCCAGATCTCACATTGGCTTCACCCAGAAGAGTTTTGTAAATTGAGGCTAAGTACTCCTTCAAAGAATGTGATCAAGGGGAACAGAGGGTCTCTGAGTCAAAAGTGACCTATAGAAGGGGGCACTGGAGAAGGCAGGGAGAGGAAAGAGGGAAACAGCCAGATCAGACCAGACATGAGACTATGAGGAAATGAAGGGACGATTGTAACAGTCTTTTGGGGAGGATGTAATCACGGGAGTCCAGGCCCCGGGGTCCCACTCCAATCTATCATTCACTCAGTTAACCATTTCCAAGACCCTTCCACTCTCAACTCCCCTTCTATCACATAAGGAGGTTAGACTCCATGTTCTCAGTGCCAAGGTACTATGGGTCCATGAGCCAAGTTCAAAACTTTAAAGATTGCAGAGAGAGACAGGATAAGGCGGCGGTGATGGCTGAGATCAGTAGGCAGATGGAATATGTTGCAACTCAAATAAAGTCACCAGTGATGACACATATCTGATGTTTTCCTACAGCACTGCCTCGCTGGCATAATCCTTGTTGAATATTAAACAGTGGCCTCAACTTGGCACATGAACCTTAGGAAGTTCAGTTATTATCAGACTAGCTCAGACAGGTTGAGAATATGAATTCCGCTTACCCCAGGAACACACTGTTGTAAGACAACTCTAGTGCCTGCCACTATATGTCAAGATTTCTTTGACAGTTTCAATTCTCACAGAATGTATCCACTGAAGAAGAACCGAAAAGGCAGATATCTGCATGCTCAGAAATTATGAACACCAAAGAAATGACCACATGGGAGTTGTTTTAAATATAATAGGTTCATACACATTAAATTATCAGGAGAATTTCATCAATAAAACCTAATGTTGGGGAAGTCACTTAAGCAGTGACAGAAGCCAGAACTTTTCAAATACCTCTCAGAAACGAGGCAGGGACTCTGTAACACTCCCTTAGTACTCTGGTGAGCTGGTAGAATGGATTTTCCTTTTTTTCTACATGGTAACTCAAAACCATACAAAAATGGACAAATATAAAAACCTGTGTTATAGTAACTTCAGTTTGAAATTCCACGTTTTATTCTATTATAGGGCTTAAAGGACAAGGGCATAAAAATAACTATAAATTTATATTAGTAGTTATGTTATTAATGTACACTACATATATTAGTATATATATTAAACACACTATATAAAGATGTAATTTACGACATCAATAACATAAAGTGGGGTGTGTGGAGCTATAAAAGAGTATAGATTTTTCATGTGATTGAAGTTAGTTTAAAATAGTTTGTTATAATTTTAGGATGTTTTGTGTAACCCCCTTGGTAACCACAAAGAAATCTCTATAGAATATACAAAATAGGAAGTGAACAGGGAATCAAAATATGTCACTACAAAACATCCACCAAACTCAAAGGATGACAGTAAGGGAGGAACTGAGGGGCAAAACAGCTCTAAGACAAACAGAAGACAAATATCAAAATGGTAATAGTAAGTCCTTCCCTCAGTAATAACTTTACATAGAAATATAAATGGATCAAACCACCCAATCAAAAGACATAGAATATGAGATCAAGTAAAACAAATAGAATCCAATTATGTTATGTTTACAAGAGATTTGCTTTAGATCTAATGGCATGAACAGGCTGAAAGTGAAAGTATGGAAAAAGATACTCCGTGCAAATGAAAACCAAAAAGGAGTAGGGGTGGCTATGTTAATATCAGACAAATTAGACTTTAATTCACTCCCCACTCTCTCTACCCTAGACAGACCCTCATCACCTCTGATCTAGACAGTAACCACAACTTCCCGGCTGATCTCCTTTCAGAGGGCCACCTGTGCACATCTAATCAGGGTGTCCCTTAATTTGACCCCTCCCAGTCAGGCACTGCCTGTGCATTGTCCAGTGAGAGGTGACCATCCCAGCTAAGTTGTGTGTGCTCCTCCACACCTCATAATGCACTAGATGGTCCTTGCATACCCTGTGCTACTTCACACCTCCTCGTCTTTGCTCAGGCTGCTCTTTCTGCCTTATTTTCCTCTGAATGCCCCCCCAACTTTAAGATGCCTCTCAGAAACTTGCACATGATGGATTGAGCATATGCATGAACGTGTGAAGCCCCCTGAAGTCCCAGTAAAAATGCACTAAAGGGCTTTCTTAAAAGACAAAAATCCACGAGGAAAAAGACAACCAAAGAGAAGACAATGGCCATCAAACATTTGAGCCTAACGAGTAGATGTAGCCAAGAGTCATCACAAGCTCTTCATGCCAGACACCTTTCTAAGCTCTCTCCTTAGTCCTCACAATAACCATATGCAGTAATTACTCTTATTATCACCCCCTTTTCACAGGCACAGAGGTTAAGTCACTTGGGCAATGTCACACAGCCACAGAGCCAGGACATCAACCCAGGTGGTGTGGCCCCAGAGTCTATGCCTGTGACCACTGTATGTCTGCCATGAAAGGGCACTCACTTGGCAGAGCAGAAAAGGCTGAAGCTGAAATCTACAGCATTGAGGAGACCAGAATCAAGCGGAACCAGGTGTCTAAAGCCCAGAAAGACTCAGGAGCTGAATTCAGCAGGGACCTCTGAAATTGGAACGTGTAAGTGAGGATAAAAACAGAACACTGTTTAAAATCTGTAGAACAGAGTTAGACTTCCATATTCCCTCCTGTACTAGGTTAAATAGTGTTCCACCCAAAACTCATGTCTACCAGCAACCTCATGGTGTGGCCATATTTGGAAACAGGGTCTTAAAAGATGTAATTTGTTAAGCAAAGATGAGGTCCTACTGGAGTGTATGAGCCCTAATTTAATGACTAGTGTCCTTATAAGAAGAGACACAGAGAACCAAAGAGGAAAGGCAGCTGTGTGAAGATGCAGGCAGAGAAGGAAGTGACATTTCCACAAGCCAACGATTTCTGGTAACCCCCAGAAGCTTGAAAGAGGCAAGGAGTACATTCTTCCTCAGAGCCTTCAGTAGGAATCCACACTCTGACACCTTGATCTCAAACTTCTGGCCGCCAGAACAGTGAGAGAATAAATTTCTGTTTTTTAAGAGACCAAATTTGTGTTACTTTGCTATGGCCATGTCTTCTACCCTTCAGAAGACTAAAGGAAAATTCTCCACACATGTTGAACTGGAAAGACTCTGGACTTGGGGACCCTTGGCAGAGAGGAGGATAGTACATTGAACTGAAAGCAGGAGGAACCATGAGATTTCCATCACCCTCTGCCACCTGGCCATCCAGCCAGACATCCACCTCCTGGGAAGAAAGCCAGAGAATTCCTCCTTGGGAAGATGCACAGCCCAAAGGATCTACAGATACAGATATTTAGGGGGTCTCCAGCCAGATGGCCATACACTAAGCCCTCTATTGACAAATCCCACACACTCTCAAGTACAAGAAGACAGGCAAGGACCAGGAACACTTAAAGGAAAGACCAAAAAATAAATAAATAAAACAGAGAAAGGAGCTCCAAGGAACAGAAGCAATGTGGGAGGAGGAAGGAGCTTGAAAACAGTCACAGCAGCCTGAGAGCAATGCTCACATGAAATAAGATCAGAGAGCAAATAGGAACACTTGTAAATAAAAAAATACAACAAAAGATACAAGACTCTGTAGAAAGGAAGGAAGGTGAAGTTAAGTAATTCACTCCAAAATAAAAATAAGTAGATGAAAAATGGGAGAGAAAAATAAGAAAACTAGAGAATCATTCCAGGTGTTTCATCATCTGACCAATAGGGATTTCAGAACAGATAAAAGAAAAAAAATTAAAGAAATAATTCAAGAAAATTTCCCAGAACTGAAGGCTGATATTATGCATTGTCCAATACAGTAGCCCCTAGACATGTGTGGCAAGTTAAATTTAAGTACAAATTTATTAAAATCAGGTAAAATAAATCCAATTTCTCACTCACTAACCAACCACATCAAGTGCTCAATAGCCTCATGCAGTGGAGGACACCATACTGGACAACATAGAACATTTGCATCATGGAAGAAATGTTGATTGCACAACTCTGGTCTAGAATAATGGATGAAAGGAGATCCACAAGGCATATGATCATGGATTTTCAGAACAGCTGGGACAAAAAGAAGATCCTGAAAGCTTCCAGAAAGGGGGTGGAGGGCAATAAATGGGAAGAGTATCAAACTTCTCATCAGGAATACTAGAGGAATGACTCTGTGTCTTCAAATTCAAAGAAAAAAATCTAGCTCATGCAGATTCTTTTCCCAACCATCAACCAAGCATGGGGGTAGAGCAGAGAATTTTTCAGAGAGGCATGTTCGCAAAAAACAACAAATTTATTCATTGCATCATTCCTCTGATAGCTACAAAAAAGATGCTTTCTACAAAAAACAAGGGAGACAATCAAGAAAATAAAAGTCGCAGGATCCAGGAACAGACAATTCAGCACAGCAGAAGCAAGAGGAAAGCCCAGGACAACAGCCCTGCAGAAGCCTCCACAGCATACGTCCTGGACTAAAGCAAGGAGAAAACCTTAGGAGGACTTGACCTTGCAGAGAGCAGAGTTATACTTCTGGTGGAAAAATGGATGATAGGGAATAGAAAATTCATCAAATTACAACAAGGAATTCTTGATTCCAAGGAAAAAGGAACCGTTGTCAAGAACAGAAATGAAAACATGGAAGTGTGTGTGGCTTAATTGTAAATACTCAAGTCATATTGATGTAGACACTGATTTAAAATCAAATTATTTTCCCTATTTTGGGGAGTCAGGAAGTGGATGTGAGACAAGGAGGACATCAGAAAACTAAACTCTCATCTTCCAGATTAATCAAGAAACAGGAGTATAAGTATGTTATTTAATGATACAGGATTAACACCAGAAGAAACTTCTAAACGCTTTTAAAATGAATTCTGGAAGGAAAAAAAATGGAGTGGGGATCAGGTAGCACAAGGTCCCACTAGTTTTGCCATAAACCTTGTAAGAACTTCGACATTATGATGCATATGCATCTATAAATTTGATTTTTAAAAATAAATTATTGAAAGTCTCAGATCAGATGTGACATCAGCATCATGCTGGAGTTGGTTATTCCCTTTGTCTCTCCACTCTAAGTTACAACCAGTTGGACATTCATTGAACAAAAAATGACTCCAAACACAGCACAAGAGAATGCATAAAAGATCCATGCATCTATATATCTGAAGGTAGATGGACTGAACCTCTGGGAATCAGTGGAACTAGGAGAACACCCCCCTCCCCCTCCAGGCAGAGGTGATCCATAACAGATCCAAAGTGTGTTCCTGCAAACAAAGGCTGCAGGAGCATACACAGCATTCATGGCTTAGCCCCTACCGACCCTCAAGTGCATCCAGCAAGTGATGCACACACGGATTCGGGGCACAGAGTGGAGCTGGTGACCCAACCCCCTCCCACTCCCCTGAAAGTGGCCTGGTCTTTCCCACAATGGGGACAGAATACAAAACATATATATTCCCACAAGGGGTGGGGAGCCCTGACTACAGTTATCAAAACACAAAGTCTTGTGCCAGCAGCCAGAGGCTTCACAAGTGAGGAGCAATAACAATCACTCCTTGCTTAACCGCTGACACTCCCAGCAATAGCAAGTGGACCCTGCAACCTGAGACTTCAGGAACCACAGCAGAACTGGTGACAAAGTGCCCAGTGGCAGCACCTCTGACTCTTAACAGCAGTACGAATGCTTTGTACAAGCCCCTGGGTCCCTGCAGGCTCCTGGCAAAGATAACAACACCATTGAACACTGCACCACTTGTAGAGATCCATCCAGCAACCCCAGGCTACCCAGAAGCAGCAATAACAAGTTGCGTGTAGGGAAGCAGCATCTGAGCTTCTGGAGAACTTGTGGAAAGCCAGTGGGGGAACACAAGACCCAGACAATCTCAAAAGCAGCAAAAGTGCTCACAGACTGGGGATCATGATGGTAAAAACTGAGGCTGCAATGACATAGTAAGCAACAAGCCACCAGCAACCTAAGAGGAACAAGCAGCAGAAAGAGGGCACTGACAAAGCCTCTAGCAGAGGCAATGAAAGGTGAAAACTGCAGATTCTCAAACACAACCAAAAGCTTCTCAGGACCAAAGCAACCAAAGCCTTATGCAAATAAGAAATGTGGTTACTGCCACAAATGCACCAGCATAGGAACATCTCATCAAGTGTTGTGAAGAACTACAGTAGCATGACACAACAGAAAGAAAATTACAACTCTCCAGAAACCAATATTGAAGTCACAGAAGATTACAATCTAATTGACAGAGAATTCAAATTAGCTGTCATGAGGAAACTCAACAAGTTACAAGAAAACTCAGAAAGGCAGTTTAATGAGCTCAGGAATAAAATTAATGAAGAGAAGGGCTGCTTCACCAAAGAGATTGAAACTCTAAAAATACACAAACAGAAATTCTGCAGATGAAGAACACAGCTAATGAGAAGAAAAATAAAGTAGAAAGAATTAAAAATAGAGTAGATCATATGAAAGAGAGGATTAGTGAGCTGGAATATGAAAATCTAGAAATTATTGACATGGAAGAGGAGAGAGAACAAAGATTTTTTTAAAATGAAGAAATTCTATGAGAAATACATGACTCAATTAGGAGAAGGTACATAAGGATAATATATATCCCAGAAGGAGAAGAAAGGGAGAAAAAGCAAAGAACTTATTCAAAGAAATAATAGCTGAGAACTTCCCAAACCTGGGAAGGAACCAGATATAAAAGTACAAAAAGCTAAAAGAACTCCTAAATATCTCAGTGCAAAAAGACCTTCTCCAAGGCATATATTAAAACTGTCAAAAGTCAATGACAAAGAAAGAATATTAAGGTCAGTTAGAGAGAAGAAAATGACTTACAAAGGAACTCCATCAGGCTTTCAGCAGATTTCTCAGTAGAAATTCTACAGGCTAGGAAAAAGTGCAATGATATGTTCAACTTATTGAGGGAAAAAACTATTAGCCAAGAATACTCTATCCAGAAAAGTTACCCTCCAGATATAAAGAAGAAATAAAAGCTTTCCCAGACAAACAAAACCTGAAGGAGTCCGTAGCCACCAGACCTGCCTTACCAGAAATGTTTAAAGGAGCCCTCCTACCTGAAACAAAAAGACAAAGGTTTAAAAAGCTATGAGTAAGGTGATAAATAATTAGAATTATCTATTTAGAAATAAATATATAAATAGAATTATTCAGACAGAATTACAAAATTGCAACTTGATATCAGAATAAGTTAGTAAACACTTAATTAAAACATAAAGGCTAAAGGGAAAGAAAGTGTCAAAAATAACTATAACCACTTCGATTTGATCACAAACTCACAACACAAAAAAAGAATAATTGTTAAAATTTTCAATACTATGTTGAAAGTAAGAGTGACAAGAGTGGTCATCCTTGTCTTGTTCCCGTCTTCAGAGGAATAGCTTTCAGTTTTTCACAGGTGTTGCTGTGGGTTTGTCATGCATGGCTTTTACTATGTTTAGGTACTTTCCTCCTATATCCATTTTATTGAGAGTTTTTATCATAAATGGATGCTGGATCTTGTCAAATGCTTTCTCTGCATCTATTGAGATGATCATGTGATTTTTATTCTTCATTTTGTTAATGTGGTGCATTGATTGATTTGTGGATGTAGAACCATCCCTGCATCCCTGGCATAAAACTCACTTGACTATGGTGTATGACACTTTTAATGTATTGTAGTAGTCATTTTGTTAATTTTTTTTTTGAGGATTTTTGCATCTTTGTTCATCAGCAATTTTGGCCTGTAATTTTCCTTTTTTGTGTTGTCCTTGTCTGGTTTGGGTATCAGCATAATGTTGGCGTCATAAAATTAGTTAGGATGCATCCTGTCCTCTTCAATTTTTTGGAAGAGTTTGAGAGGATGTGTTAAACGTTCTTTGAATGTTTGGTAGAATTCAATAGAAAAGTCATCTGCTCCTGGACTTTTGTTTCCTGGGAGGTTTTTGATTACTCTTTCAATCTCTTCGCTGGTGATAGATATATTTAGATTCTCTAATTCTTCTTGATTCAGTTTTGGGAGATTGTATAATTCTAACAATTTATCAATTTTTTATAGGTTATCCAATTTGTTAGCATACAGCTTTTCCTAGTATTCTCTTATAATCCTTTGTTTTTCTGGGGTAGCCATTGTAATTCCTCCTCTTTCAGTTTTGATTTAATTCATTTGAGTCTTTTCTCACTTTTTCTCACTGAGTCTAGCTAAGGGTTTGTCAATTTCTTTCTTCTTTTCGATGAACCAGCTCTTTGCTATATTGATTTTTTCTATTGGTTTTTTAGTCTCTGTTTCCTTTATTTCTGCTCTGATTTTTATTATTTCCTTCCTTCTACTTATTTGGGGCTTTGTTTGCTCTTATTTTTCTAGTTCTTTTATGTATAGCTTTAGATTGTTTGAGATTTTTCTTGTTTTCTCAGGTAAGCCTCTATTGCTACAAACCTCCTTCTTTGTACTGGTTTTGAAGCACCCCATAAGTTTTTGGATGTTGTGTTTTCATTTTCATTTGTCTCCAGGTATTTTTTTATTTCTCCTTTGGTTTCTTCATGGATCCAATAGTTGTTCTGTAGCATGCTATTTAGTCTCCACATATTTGTGACTTTTCTAGGTTTCTTCTTATAGTTGATTTCTAGTTTCATAGCATTGTGGTCAGAAAAGATGCCTGATATGATTTCAATCTTCTTGAATTTATTGGGACTAGTTTTATCAATGTATAATCTATCTTTGAGCATGTCCCATGTGCACCTGAGAAGAATGATATTCTGTTGCTTTAGGATGGAATGTTGTCTCTATATATATTAAGTAATTCTGGTTTAATGTTTCATTAAAACCACAGTTTCCATGTTGACTTTCTGTTTGGATGGACTATCAGTGATGCAATTAGGGTATTAACATCCCCTACTATTATTGTGTTGCTGTCAGTTTCCTACTGTAAGTCTGTTAACACTTGATTTATATACTCTGAATAGCCAAAGAAATCCTGAGAAAGAAAGAACAAAGATGGAGGTATCACACTCCCTGATTTCAAAATAAACTACAAAACTATAGTAATCAAAACAGCATGATACTGGCACAAAAACAGACAGAAAGCTCAGTGGAACAGAATCAAGAGCTCAGAAATAAACCCACATATCTATGGACAGCTAATTTTCAACAAGGGAGCCAAGAACAAACAGTGGAGAAAAGAAAGTCTCCTCAATAAACAGTGTTGGGAAAACTGAAGACTCACTTGCAAAAGAAGAAATGTAGACCATTATGTTATACCATACACAAAAATTAACTCAAAAATGATCAAAAACTTGAATGAAAGACTTGAAACCATAAAAGTCCTAGAAGAAATCACAGGCAATATGGTGTTTGACATCAGTCTTAGCAGTATCTTTTTGAATACCATGTGTTCTCAGGCAATGGAAACAAAAGAAAAAATAAACAAATGGGACTACATAAAACTCAAAATCTTCTGCACATCAAAGGAAACCATCAACAAAATGAAAAGACAACACACCAACTGGGAGAAAATATTTGCAAATCATGTATCCAACAAGAGATTAATTTCCAAACTATATAAAGAAATCATGCAACTCAACACAAAAAGATGAACAACCTGATCACAAAATGGCAGAAGATATGAACAGACATTTTTTGAAAGACTATATACAGATGACAAACAGGCACATGAAATGATGTTGAACGTCACTAATTATTAGTGAAATGCCAATCAAAACTGCAATGAGACATCAACTCACACCCATCAGGGAGGTTATTATTAAAGACAAGAAATAACAAGTGTTGGAGAGGTTGTGGAGAAAATGGAACCCTCATACACTTCTGATGAGAGTGCAAACTGGGAAGCCACTATGGAAAGCAGTACGTAGATTTCTCAAAAAATTAAAAATAGAAATACCATATGACCCAGCTATTCCACTTCTGAGTGTTTATCCAAAGAACATGAAAATAGTAATTTAAAAAAGACATATGAGGGGCTGGCCCCATGGCTGAGTGGTTAAGTTTGTGTGCTCTGCTGCAGGAGGCCCAGTGTTTCATTGGTTCGAATCCTGGGCGTGGACATGGCACTGCTCATCAAACCATGTTGAGGCGGCATCCCACATGCCACAACCAGAAGGACCCAGAACAAAAAATATACAACTATGTACTGGAGGGCTTTGGGGAGAAAAAGGAAAAAAATAAAATCTAAAAAAATATATATAAAAAATAAAATAAAAAAGACATATGAACCACTATGTTTATCACTGCATTATTCACAATAACCAAGACTTGGTAACAACCCAAGTGCCCATCAAAAGATGAATAGATAAAGAAGATGTGGTACAGGGGCCGGTCCCATTGCTGAGTGGTTACAGTTCCATGTGCTCCACTTCAACATCCCAGGTTCATGGGTTCAGAACCTGGGAGTGCACTACTCCACTCTTCAGCCATGCTGTGGAGACATCACACATACAAAATATAGGAAGATTTTCCACAGATGTTAGCTCAAGGCGAATCTTCCTCACCAAAAAAATTAAAATAAGATAAAGAAGAAAAGATGTGGTATATACATTCAATGGAATACTACTTAACCAGAAAAAAGACAAGATTGTCCCACTTGTGACAATATGGATGGACCTTCAGGTTATTATGCTAAGCAAAGACAAATACTATTTGATTTCACTCATATGTGGAAGAAAAACAAACAAATACACAGATAAGGAGAATTGATAATTACTAGAGAGGGACGAGGTGTGGGAGGGCTAAAGGGGTAAAGAGGCACATATGTATGGTGACAGAAGGAAACTAGACTTTTGGTGGTGAACATGATGCAGTCTATACAGCAGCTGAAATATAATAATATGCACCTGCAATTTACACAATGTTATGTATGAGTGTGACCTCAATAAAATATTTTTTTAAGTCTCAGATCAGGTGTCAGCTCCTGTAAACCCCCTTTGGGGACAAGAGTTCCTTCTCTGTACTCCCAAAGCACCAGGGCTGTTCTCCAACCATATTGAATTCATCTGTTCCTGGGTCTGATGTTTCCCCACCTAACTGGGAGTGTCTCGTGCCTGACCCAGACTGGTGCTCAGGAAATATTTGTGGGTTTAAACAGAATCCTAGGCAAGAACCTTCTTTCTGACCTCTCAGGCTAGTTTGAGGTTCAAATGGACCTCAGGTGTAAGGAAATCCCCAAATGACGTAAGGTAGAGCAGTGCCAGTGGGAGTCCATGTGATGATTCCAATATGCGTTTCACAAAAACCCATGAGATGTTTTTACTGAAGGTCTAGTAAGTGCCCAGCAGCATGCTCCTTTGGGCATTAACCACCTAGGAATTTCCACCTGTCCCTCAGGGAGCCAAGCACAAGCAAGAGTGCACAGAGTATGCCCAGACCCAGAAACACAGAAAGCCTGTGGAATGGAAACTGTCTGCAGAGATATGTGAGGGCACCAAAGCACCTACTCCAATACATGCATAACTGGACGTTACTTTTCCTTCCCCTTTCCCCTTTTTTGTCTAGAGCATATTCCCTCAAAATTCTCAGGAGAATCAACTTAATAGATGATAGGCTGGAAATGTTGAGAAAAGTAAAATTGTGTTTGTTTCTCCACCAGCAAGCATCATGCCTGGCAAGACAACTTAGGAAGACTTGCTTATCCAACTGGATGACAGTGAGGGTCTTTCTGTGCTCCCCTTCCCTCCTGGCCTCTCAACTGCTGATGTTGTCCTCACCTTCTCTTCCAGAGCCTTCTACAAGCTACTCCCAAGAGCAAGCAGCTGTCTCCACGGAGTCCAACACAGCCTGGAAGGCAAAGTCCCTGCAGGGAGACACAGAATTCCTGGGTTGGAACGGAAAACATGACTAGAGCAATGAAAGATGGAGTAGGAAAGAACACGGCAGCAGCTTGAGTGAGCACTCCAAGATCAGCCAAAGTGTTGAGTCTGACTTTCTGGATTAGCTCTTTTCAAGTAGGAGCCACCACCAAAGGTGGAAAACAGATGTCAGAAGACAATTATGCCAAATACAGAAGCCTAAGCCTCCCATCAGCCTCACCCAGAACGGCTTTGTAAATTGAGGCTAAGCATTTCCTCTAAGTATATGGTCAAGGGCCACCAAGGGCCTCTAAGGCACAGAGTGACCTATGGAATGGGACATTGGAGAAGGCAGGGAGTGGAAAGCAGAAAACAGCCTGATCAGACCAGACATGAGATTATGGATGAAATGAAGGGACAATTGGAACAGTATTATTGAGAGAGAGTCATCATGGGAGTCTGGACTGCAGGGTCCCAATACAATCTGTTATTCACGCACTTGACCACGGACAAGACCCTTTCACTTTCAACTCTCCATCTGCCACGTGGGAGGTTGTACATTATGTTCTCAGTGCCCAGGTACTACGAGTCCATGAGATAAGTTCAAAACGTCAAAGATTGCAGAGAGAGACAGGAGAAGGCAGATGTGGTGGCTGAGATCAATAGGCAGACGGAATATGTTGCAACTCAAATCAAGTCAACAATGATGACACATATCTGATGTTTTCCTACAGAACTGCCTCACTGACATAACCCTTGTTGAATATAAAACAATGACCTCAACTTGACACACGGACCTTAGTAAGTTCAGATCACAATCAGAAAAGTTCAGGCAAGTTGAGAATATGAATTCAGCTCACCCTAGGCACGCACTATTTTGGGACAATTCCATGGTCTGCCACTAAGAGTCAAGATTTATTTGGCAGTTTCAATTTTCCCAGAATGTAGCCATTGAAGTAGAACATAAAAGGCAGATACTTGCATTCATAGACATCATAATCACCTATGAAAAGTCCCTATGGAAGTTGACTGAAACATAATAGGTTCATACCCACTAAATTTCCTGTGGGACTTTCATCAATAAAACCTAATGCTGGGGAAGTTACTTTAGCAATGACAGAAGCCAGAACTTTTCAAATACATCTCAGAAAGGAGGAGGGACTGTGTACCTTTCCCTTAGGATTTTGCTAGGTGGGGAGAAATGGATTCTGCTTTTCCTTTTTTTTTTTTTTTTTTTTTGCAACTCACTAACTCAAACCATAAAAAAATATATAGTTCTCCAGTAAATATAAATATATGGACAAATATAAAAACCTGTATTATTGTAACTTTCATTTGCAACCCTACTTCTTGTTCTGTTATGGGATTTAAAAGACAAAAGCATAACAATAACTATAAGTCTATATTAATGGGTACACACTATAGACAGATTTAATTTATGACATCAATAACATGAAATGGAAGGTGCAAAGCTGTAAAGGAGTAAAGATGTTTTATGTGATTGAAGTTAGTTTAAAGCATATTGTTATAACTTTAGGGCATTTGACAAAATCGCTGTGGTAACCACAAAGAAATCTCTGTGGAATATGCACAATAGAAAATTGAAGGGAATCAAACATGTCACTACAAAACATCCACCAAACTCAAAGGAAGGCAGGAACTGAGAGGCAAAGAGCTGTAAGACATATGAAGACAAATATCAAAATGGCAACAGCAAGTGCTTCTCTATCATTAATTACTTTAATTATAAATATAAATGGATTAAACTACCAAATCAAAAGAC
Source organism: Equus quagga (assembly GCF_021613505.1). NCBI lineage: Eukaryota > Metazoa > Chordata > Mammalia > Perissodactyla > Equidae > Equus > Equus quagga. Next base: position 36,120,186 of record NC_060273.1, on the reverse strand, counting down.
ATAGATGGTGACATCAAGTGAAACAAATAAAATTCAACTGTATTTTGTTTACAAGGGAGTCGCTTTAGATCTAGCAAAAGGCATAGCTTGAAAGTGAAGTGATGGAAAAAGATATTTCATGCAAATGAAAACCAAAAGAGAAGAAAGAAATAGAGAAGAACTTCTACAACAGTCAGAAAAAAGTAACATAATAGCAATAAGTACATACTTCTCAATAGCTACTTAAAATATCAATGGACCAAATGCTCCAATCAAAAGGCATAGGGTGACTGACAGATAAAAAAAACAAGACCCATACATATGCTGAATACAAGAGACATACTTCAGATCTAAAGACACTCACAAACTGAAAATGATGAAATATATAGAGATATTCCATGCAAATGGCAATGATAAAAAAGCTTGGTAGCAATACTTATATCAGACAAAATGAACTTTAAAACAAAAACTGTAACAAGAGGCATAATGATAAAGGGAAGAATCTAACACGAGAATGTAACACTTGTAAATATCTCTGCACCCAACATAGGAGCACCTAAATATATAAAGCAATTATTAACAGACATACAAGGAGAAATAGGCAGTAACATAATAATAGTAGGGCACTTTAACACTCCACTTACACCAATGAATAGATCATCCAAACAGAATATCAATAAGGAAACATTGGCCATAAATGACACATTAGATCACATGAACTCAGTAGATATATACACAGCATTCCATCCAAAGCCACAGAATACACATTCTTTTCAAATGCACATGGAACATTCTCCAGGGTTGATCACATATTAGGCAAGAAAACAAGTCTCAATAAAATTAAGAAGATTAAAATAATACCACGCATCTTTTCTGACCACAGTGGTATGAAACTACAAATCAACTACAGGAAGAAAATTGGAAAAGCAACAAATATGTGGAGATTAAACAAAATTCTATGAATAACGATTGGGTCAGTGAAGAAATCAAAGAAGAAACCAAAAATTACCTGGAGGCAAATGGAAGTGAAAATATGACATGCCAAAATTTACAGGATACAGCAAAAGCAATTTTAACATGGAAATTTATAGGACTAGAGACCTACATCAACAAACAAGAAAAGTCTCAAATAAACAATCTAAAAATGCACCTAAAGGAACTGGAAAAAAGAACAAACAAAGCCAAAATTCAGTAGAACTTGGGAAATACTGAAAATTAGAGCAGAAATAAATGAAATAGAGAGCAAAACAATAGAAAAAACTCAATGGTACCAAGAGCTGGTTCTTTGAAAAGACAAACAAAATTGACAAGGTTTTAGCTAGATTCACAAAGAAAAAAAGAGAGACACCTCAAATAAATAAAATCAGAAATTAAAGAGGAGAAATTACAACGTCCACCTCAGAAATACAAAATATTAAACACTATGAAAAGCTATATGCCAACAATTGGATAATCTAGAAGAAATGGATAAATTCTTAGAATCATAGAACCTTGCAAAACTGAATCAAGAAGAAGTAGAGAATTTTAATATGCCAATCACCAGTAAGGAGATCAAAATAGTAATCAAAAACTTCCCCAAACATAAAAGTCCAGGAGCAGACGACTTCGGTGGTGAGTTCTACCAAACATTCAAAGGAGATTTAACATCAATTCTTCTCAAACTCTTACAAAGAATTGAAGAGGAAGGGATGGTTCCTAACTCATTCTGAGGCCAACATTGCATTGATACCAAAACCCGACAAGCACAACACACAAAAAAAGAAAAGTACAGGCCAATATTATTGGTGAACATAGATGTAAAAATCTTCAATAAAATACTAGCAAAAGAAATACAATACATCAAAAAGACCGTGCACCATGATCAAGTGGGATTTATTCCAGTGAAGCAGGAAGGTTCAACATCCGCAAATCAATCAATATGATACATACATCAACAAAATAAAGAATACAAATCACATCATCATCTAAATAGATGCAGAGAAAGCATTTGACAAGATACTACATCCATTTATGATAGAATGAATATAATGGATATAGAAGGAAAGTACCTCCATATAACAAAGTCCATACATGATAAACCCACAGCTAATATCATTCTCAATGGAAAAAAACTGAAAGCTATCCCTCCAAGAACAGGAACCAGACAAGGATACCCACTTTCACCACTCTTATTTAACATAATATTGGAAGTCCTAGCCAGGGTGATCAGGCAAAAAAGAAGAAATAAAATGTATCCAAACTGGAAAGTAAGAAGTGAAATTGTCACTATTTGCAGATGACATGATTTTATATGTAGAAAGCCCTGAAGAATCCACTAAAAAACTTTTAGACATAATAAGTGAATACGGTAAAGTTTCAAGATACAAAATCAACATACAAAAATCAGTTGCATTTCTATACACCGACAACAAAGTAGCAGAAAGAGAAATTAAGAATGCAACCCCATTGACAATTGTAACAAAAAGAATAAAATACCTAGGAATGAACTTAACCAAAGAGGGGAAAGATCTGTACACTGAAAACTATAAAACGTTGTTGAAAGAAATTGAAGAAGACAAACAAATGGAAAGATATTCCACACTCTTGGATTAGTAGAATTAAAATAGTTAAAGTGTCCATACGTCCTAAAGCAAGCTACAGATTCAATGCAATCCCTATCAAAATCTCAACAAGATTTTCACAGAAATAGTATAAAGAATCCTAAAATTTATGTGGAACGACAAAACACCCCATATTGCCAAAGCAATCCTGAGAGTAAAGAACAAAGATGAAGGTATCATACTCCCTGAGATCAAAATATACTGCTAACCTTTGGCAAGCAAAACTGCATGGTACTGGCACAAAAATAGATACGTAGATCAATGGAACAGAATTGAGAGCTCAGAAATAAACCCACACATCTCTGGACAGCTCATTTTCAACAAGGGAGCCAAGAACATAGAATGGAGAAAGAAAAGTCTCTTTAATAAGTGATGTTTGGAAGGGCGGACCCAGTGGAACAGTGGTTAAGTTTGCACACTCTACTTTGGTGGGCTGGGGTTTGCTGGTTCGGACCCTGGGTGCAGAACTATACACCGCTTATCCGGCCATGCTGTGGCAGGCGTCCCACATGTAAAGTAAAAGAAGATGGGCACGGATGTTAGCTCAGGGCTAATCTTCCTCAAAAAAAACACACACACACAAAAACCAATAATAAATTTAAAAAGTGATGTTAGGAAAACTGGGCAGCCACACCCAAAAGAATAAAAATAATCTACTATCTTACACTATACACAAAAATTAACTCAAAATGGATTAAAGACTTGAATGTAAGACCTGAAACCGTGAAACTTCCAGAAGAAAACAAAGGCAGTAGGCTCTTTGACATCAATCTTAGCAGCATATTTTCAAGTACCTTGTCTGACTAGGCAAGGGAAACAATAGAAAAAATAAATGGGACTACATCTAACTCAAAAGCTTCTGCACAAAAAAGGAAACCAACAACAAAACAAAACATCAATCTAACAATTGGGAGAGGATATTTGCAAACCATGTATCTAACAAGGAGTTAATATCCAAAATATATAAATAACACATACATCTCAACAATGAAAAAATGAACAGCCTAGTTAAAAAATGTGCAAAAGATCTGAACAGACATTTCTCCAAAGAAGATATACAGATGGCCAACAGGCACATGAAAAGATGTTTAACATCATTAACTATCAGGGAAATGCAAATCAAAACTACAATGAGGGGCTGGCCCCATGACTAAGTAGTTAAGTTCACGTGCTCTTCTTTGGCGGCCCAGGGTTTCATTGGTTTGCATCCTGGGCACAGACATGGCACTGCTCATCAAGCCATGCTGAGGCTGCGTGCCACATAGCACAAGCAGAGGCACTCACAAGTAGTATATACAACCATGTACTGGGTGGCTTTGGGGAGAAGAAGAAAAAAAAAAAGAATAAGAAGATTGGCAACTGTCGTTAGCTCAGGTGCCAACCTTTAAAAAAAAAAAAAGCTACAAGATATCACCTCACTCCGGTCAAAATAGCTATAATAACAAGACAAGAAACAGCAAGTGTGAGAGAAGATGTGGAGAGAGGGAACCTCTCATACACTGCTGGTGGGAGTGCAAATGGATGCAGCCACTATGGAAAACAGTATGGAGATCCCTTTAAAAATTAAGAATAGAACTACTGCATGATCCAGCTATTCCTCTACTGGCATATCCAAAGAACATGATAACATGAATGCATAAAGATACATGCACCCCTACTTCATTGCAGCATTATTCACGATAGCCAAGAGTTGGAAGCAACCTAAAAGCCTATCAGGGGATGAATGGATGAAGAAGATGTGGTATATATGCACAACTGAATACTACTCAGCCATAAGAAATGATGAAGTGCAGCCATTTGTGACAACATGGATGGACTTCGAGGGTGTTATGCTAAGCAAAATAAGTCAGAGGGAGAAAGTCAAATGCCATATGATCTCATTCATAACTACAAGATAAAAATAGCAACAATCACATAGAGACAAAGATTGGATTGGTGCTTACCAAATGGGAAGGGAGGAGGGAGAAGGGTGAAAGGGGTTATTAGGCAAATGTATGGTGACAGATTGTAATTAGTCTTTAGGTGGTGAACATGATGTAATCTACACAGAAATCAAAATATAGTGATGTACACCTGAAATTTATATAATTTTACAAACCACTGCCACTGCAATGAAAAAAATAAGATGATGGTCTACTTTCATTCTTTTGCATTTGGCTTTCCAGTTTTGCCAACACCTCTTATTGAAGACACTTTCCATGCTCCATTGTACATTCTTGGCTCCCTTGATGAAAATTAGCTGTCCGTGGATGTGTGGGTTTATTTCCGGGATCTTCATTCTGTTCCATTGGTCTAGGTATCTGTTTTAGTTCCAGTACCATACTGTTTTGGTTACTATAGCTCTGTACTATATTTTGAAATCAGGGAATGTGATCCTTACAGCTTTGTTCTTTTTTCTCAGGCTTGCTGTGGCTATTTTGGATCTTTTTGTTTTTCCATATAAATGTTAGGATTCTTTGTTCTATTTCTGTGAAAAATGTTATTGGGACTTTGGTAGAGATTGCATTGAATCTGTCGCTTGCTTTAGGACGTATGGACTCTTTAATTGTTTTATTTCTTCCAATCCAAGAGCACAGACTATCTTTCCATTTCTTTGTGTCTTCTTCAACTTCTTTCAACAATGTTTTATAGTTTTCAGTGCACAGATCTTTCCCCTCTTTAGTTAAGTTTATTCCTGGGTATTTTATTCTTTTTGTTACCATTGTATTCTTAATTTCTGTCTTAATTGTCTGGTTCCTGTTCTTAGAGGGATAGTTTCAGTTTTTAATCCATTGATAATTTTATCAGCTTTGTGTTTGTCACCTATGGCCTTTATTATGTTGAGGTACTTTCCTTCTATACCCATTTTATTGAGAATTTTTATCATAAACAGATGTTGGATCTTCTAAAATGCTTTCTGTGCACCTATTAAGATGATCATGTGATTTTTGTGCTTCATCTTGTTGATGTGGTGTATTACCTTGATTGATTTGTGGATGTGGAAGCATCCCTGCATCCCTGGAATAAATCCCACTTGATTGTCGTGTATGACCTTTTTAATGTATTGTTGTATTTGATGTGCTAGTATTTTATTGAGGATTTTTGCATTGATGTTCATCAATGATATTGGCCTGTAATTTTCTTTTTTGTGTTCTCCTTGTCTGGTTTTGATATATGGGTAATGTTCACTTCATAGAATGAGTTAGGAACCTTCCTCTCCTCTTCAATTTTTGGGAAGCATTTGCAAAAAATATATATTAAATCTTCTTTGAATGTTTAGTAGAATACAACAGGGACACTGTCTGGTCCTGGACTTTTATGTTTTGGGGAGTTTTTGATACTGTTTTGATCTCCTTACTGGTGATTGGTATACTCAAATTCTCTATTTCTTCTTGATTCAGTTTTGGAAGGTTGTATGGTTCTAAGAATTTATCCATTTCTTCTAGATTATCCAATTTGTTGGCATATAGATTTTCAAAGTGTTCTTTCTAATCTTTTTTATTTCTGAGGCGTCTGCTCTTATCTCTCCTCTTCCATTTCTTATTTTATTTGAGTCATTTTTCTTGATGATTCTAGCTAAAGCCTTGTCAATTGTGTTTATCTTTTCAAAGAAGCAGCTCTTGGTTTCGTTGATTTTTTTCTATTAATTTTGTAGTCTCTATTTCATTTATTTTTGTTCTGATTTTTATTATGTTCTTACTTCTACTGAATTTGGGCTTTCTTTGTTCTTCTTTTTCCAGTCCCTTTATAGGTGCAATGTTAGATTGTTTATTTGAGATTTTTCTTGTTTGTTGAGGAAGGTCTGTATTGCTATCAACTTCCCTATTAGAATCACTTGTGCTGTGGCCCATAACTTTTGGTATGTCGTATTTTCACATTCATTTATCTCCAGCTATTTTTTGGTTTCTCCTTTTGATTTCTTCATGGACCCAATCGTTATTCAATAGCATTTTGTTTAATCTCCACATATTTGTGGCTTTTCCAATTTTCTTCCTGTAGTTCACTTGTAGTTTCATACCATTGTTGTCAGAAAAAATGCTTGGTATTATTTTAATCTTCTTAAATTTATTGAGACTTGTTTTCTTGCCTAATATGTGATCTATCCTGGAGAATGTTCCATGGGCATTTGAAAAGAATGTGTATTCTGCGGTTTTGGGATGGAATGTTCTGTATGTATCTACTAAGTCTGACTGGTCTAATGTGTCATTTAAGGCCAATGTTTCCTTATTGATCTTCTGTTTGGCTTATTTATCTATTGGTGTAAGTGGAGTGTTAAATTCCCCTACTGTTATTGTGTTGCTGACTCTTTCTCTTTTTATGTCTGTTAAAATTTATTTATATATTTAGGAGCTCTATATTGAGTGAATAGATATTTACAAGTATTACATCCTCTTGTTGGGTTGTTCCCTTTATCATTATGTAGTGCCCTTGTCTCTTGTTATAACTTTTGTTTTGAAGCCTATTTTGTCAATGTAAGTATTGCTACCCCAGCTTTCTTTTCATTAGCATTTGTATGGAGTATGTTTTTCCATCCCTTCACTTTCAGTTTAAGAGTGACTTCAGGTTTGAAGTATGTCTCTTATACACAGAATATATATGGGTCTTGTTTCTTTATCCAATCTGCCATCCTATGCCTCTTGATTGGAGAATTTAGTCCATTGACATTTAAAGTAGCTATTGACAAGAATGCACTTACTGCCATTTTGATACCTTTTCTGGGTGTTTTAGTAGTTCTTCTCTATTCCTTTCTTCTTCTCATGCTCTCTTCCCTTTTAATTTGATGGTTTTCTTCAGTATTATTTTTGAGTTTCTTTCTCTTAACATTTTGTGTGTTTATTATAGGTTTCTGGCTTGTGATTACCATAAGGTTGATATATAATAACCCAGGTATACAGCATTCTGTGTTAAATTGATGGTCTCTTTAGTTTGACCTCTTGCTAAAAGCTCTACTCTATTAGTCCCCTCTTCCCACATATTATGTTTTTGATATCATATCTAACCTCCTTTTTGTGCATGTGTGTCCATTACCCTCTTATCATGGAAATAGCTAATTTTAGTACTTTTCTCTTTTGATCTTAATATTAGCTTCATAGATGATTGATCTGTTACCTTTGTTGTATATTTGCCTTTATCAGTGATTTTATTCCTCTTTTTTTTTCAATAATTTTCTTATTCCTATTGTGGTCTTCTCTTTTCCACTTAAATAAGTCCCTTTAGCATTTCTTGTAAAGGTGGTTTCTTGGTGATAAAATCCTTTAGTTTTTGCTTGTCTGGGAAACTCTTTATCTTTCCTTCCATTCCGAATGATAACCTTGCTGGGTAGAGCATTCTTGGCTGTAGGTTTTATTTTCAGCACTTTACATAATATCATGCCACTCCCTTCTAGACTGTAATGTTTCTGCTGAGAAGTCAGCTGATAGCTTTATGGGGTTTCCTTTGTATGTACCTTGTTGCCTTTTCTTGTGTCTTTTAAGATTTTCTCTTTATCTTTAATTCTTGACATTTTAATTATAATGCGTCTTGGTGTGGGTCTCTTTGGGTTAACCCTGTTTAGTGCTCTCTGTGCTTCCTGTACCTGGGTTTTTTTCATTCTTAGGTTAGGAAAGTTTTCAGCTATTATTTCTTCAAATAGATTCTCTGCCCCTTTGTCTCTCTCTTCTCCTTCTGGGACACCTATAACATGGATGTTATTGTACTTGATGTTGTCCCAGAGGCCCCTTTGACTGTACTTATTCTTTTTAATTCTTTTTTCTTTTATCTGTTCAGCTTGGGTGATTTCCTCTAGTCTTTCATCTGGTTCACTGATCCATTCTTCTGTATCATCTACTCTGCTATTGAGTCCCCCTAGTGAAATTTTCATTTCCAGTGTTGTCTTCTTCATTTCTAATTGGTTCTTTTTTATATTTTCCAATTCTCTCTTGAAATTCTCACTAAGTTCACCCATTCTTCTCCCAAGATCAGTGAACATCCTTATGACTCTGTTTGAACTCTTTTTTGGGTAGACTTTTTTCTCTGTTTCATTCAGTTCTTTTTCTGGGGTTTTGTTCTGTTCCCTTACTTGAAATGTATTCTTTTGCTTCTCATTTTTCCTCTTCCTTTGTGCTTATATCTATGTATTAGGTGGGTCAGCTATTTCTCTTGATCTTGGAGAACTGACCTTATGTAAGAGATGCCCTGAGGCCCAGCAGTGTGCTTCCCTCTCATCACCAGTTCCAGGGGTGTCCTCTGTGTGGACTACATGTGTCCTTATGTTGTGGCAGGGTTGTTTTTGCTGCAGCTTCCTGGGGAGGCTAGGCTGCCCTTTTGGCTGGAAGTTGCTGGAAGTATTGGCTGTAACTAGCTCATAACTGCCCCATTCACTGGAGAATCACCCTCAGCCAAACTAAAGTCACTTTACCTGAGAATTTAAGCATTTGTCCACAGCCACTGATTGGTCAAGACTCCGCCCTGGACTGAAGTAGGATTCAAAATCCAGGAGATCCAGCTTTGGAGAACCCCATCTCTCAATCATTGTTTGGTGCTGCCTATTTAGATTAAAATAATACAAGTAGACTAAGGTGAGAGAAGGGGAGAGCTGTGAAAGACAAAAGGTGCTTTTGTGGCTGTTGCTCCCACAATCACGAACTTAAGGGAGAGTCTACTCAAAGAACTATTTTCCTAATCCATCTCAGAGTAAACTGCCAACTGGATACTTCATAACCCCCTGTATTTCCTACAAAAAGGATGTTCTCCTACTTTACCTCAATACGACCATCAAAGTCAGAAAGTTATCACTGCCATCTAACCCTCACACCACATTGAATCCCTCCAGCTATCCCAACAATGTCCTTTATAGCAGAAAGACCCAAACCATGTGCTGTGTTTAGATGTCACTTCTCTTTAGTCTCTTTCAGTCTGGAACACTTCCTCGGTGTTTGGCTTTCATGACCTTGACTCTTTTGAAGGTGACACACCAGTCAGACAGGAGGAGTAGAACATTCCTCAGTTTGGGTTTGTCTGACTGGTTCAGAATTTCTTTCAGGTTTCCTTCCCTGGAAGGACTGTCACAGAGCTGATACAGAGTTCTTCTCACTACATCCCATCAGGTGATGCTCAATCATTTCTCCCTGTTCCTGGTGATTCTCTCTCTGATCACTTCATTAAGGGAGAGTCAGCCATATTTCTCCACTATGAAGTTACCCTTTCTCCCTTGTAATTAATGGGAATTTTGAGCAGCAGCACTTTATGTAAATATCCTCATCAAGGTGCAATTTATCCATTTATTTATACATTTCTGTATGTATTAATGTTTTCCTATTTTGTTCTGTGTGTTAAAATCTCATATCATCATTCTTTATTATGATGTTCAAATTATACCTGATTTGGTTAGTGGAAGCCCCTCAGGTTGGCTTCTGTGTCTTTTGACATGTGCCCATCACTGTTTAGCATTCGCTTTCTTTCTAGCACAACAAGATACTCCAGGTTCAGCTTCTACTTTCCCAGTCCCAGCCCTGGAATCAGTCATTACTCCAAGCAGCCCTGAATACTTTTACTGGAAAATTATATTTATAAGCCAAGATCTTGGCACCAGGTACTCATTGGTATTTCTAAGCCTTATCAGTGGAGAGAAGCAGGGGAGATATGTTTTTATACACACACACACACACCTGTGCAAGTGCGTCTATCTATCAATCATCTACAATATAGAAAGCATGAATTTACTGATACATTAAGTTCCAATCTCTGACTCTGCAGAATTCATTATGGTTTACTCCCTTTCCAAATCATTGACTCCTTTCTCCAACAGTGAGAAATCTGGCTTCCATCATCCTTAATATAGTTGATCAATCCCCCTTTATGTGGCCAATCCTCACTACATCACTTTCCACTCATGGATGCCCTCCTTGCCCTACTTGGATTCTCCACACCCTATTTAAGCTCTTGGCTAGTCTCACCAGTGCAACCCTCTGCATGGAGCCCCTTCTCAATTTGCTTGTCTCCCACACCCATGCCAGACTGCCATTCCCTGTACATATCCTCCCCATCCTACTCTGCTCTGACTTGGAGGCACTGTAACTCCTTTCTCTGCCCCCTCCCCCAATGTGTGGCTGCCCACCTTGAGTGCCCCACCTGCTTGCTATAGGACTGAATCATCCAAGAAGGGAAGAGGAGGGGAAGGAAAGGGCAGAAAAGGAAAAGGAAGAACCCATGCAGTTTCTGATACCAACTGAAAGTAGAGAAAACTTGTAGCCTTTTTGCCCAATCAATTGACCAACCAACCATTTTTTTATTTGATCTCCATTGTGTTAAGACATTTGGAAGATGAGGATGGATCACAAAGATGTACAAGAAAACTTGTTTCCTGCCATCAGAAAAATCAAGAGACATGAGACGAAAACATTAAATCAAAACTAATAAAATAATAAGTACCTAAATTGAGTGTTACAAAAAATATGTGCTCCAAAAAAGGGAGAATTAAACTATGAATATACTTTCTAAGTAATGGGAAAAGTCACAGTAGATTAACTCTCATCTATCTCAACATATCAAATGGGACTTCTGAAAAAGACCCCACCCAACCAGTGATTGTGATGGTCAAAAACATTTAGTCACTGGCTCTCACTGATTCAGTTCTATAGATTCCCTTTAATGTGCACAAAGGAATAAGATAATACTTTTGTAAAGAGATATTTATTGGCTTGCTCAGTATAATGATTCATATAATATTCAAAATGAACATGAAATATAAATTTCACTACTACAGTCAGCACAATAATTTTTTTTCATTAAAGTTTGTTGATAAAATTGTTGAGAAACTTTTATTCTTGATCACTGCTCAGGAAAAATAGATGGTACTAACTGGGGGTGGATGGAGCTCATCCTGTGAGAACCAGATAAGCTGAGTCCATATATCTGACAGTTATATAGCCCCCTCCTTTATATCACACAGCATATAATACTCTACATAGGCATTGAGAAATTTCAAAGAATGTAAGAATCTCTAGGCATCCATCAAATACAGTAGGTTAAGCCCATCTTAATTCCGGGTTTTATTCATAAAGTAAATTGAGGTCTCTGATGTTCTGAGATACAACTTCCTTGAAGAACAAAACAGAAGTCCTTGGGGAAAGTCAGGCTCCACTCACTGTCCCACCTCTGGACTCAACCTTTAGAACAATGGGTTTTTGTGGTTGAAGAAGTCCTTGATTGCCTAATTTCAGGGGGATCTGCAACAGTTAAACAAGCATATGAGAATTGACTTATAAGCTACCCCAAGAACAGAAGCAACGTTGACAAGATACATTGAGAATAATAGTGCTTCACAAACATATAAAAACTACTTTTAAGATCATATATCTTCAATTCTTTATACTTAGTCTCTAAGCTGTATCTGTGTGTAAGTCTGTGTGTGTGTGGATAGTGAAAGCTTTCATCCATCCATTCATTCAACAAAATATTTATGCAGCGCCATTTTGGACCAAGACAGAGATAAAACCATGTTGGCTTGTGTTCATTTTTGATAAATTTTAAGTAAAAAGAATGAACTATTAAAATTTAAACCAGATTCTTAAGGATTATGGCAAACTATTTACAAAAGCAGCATAGAGTTAATTTTGTGTATGTTGGAACTTGCAATTAATCCTGAGTGGGGATTACACATTTTAATTGTACAAACAATCCTTGACTTCTAAAGAGTTCAGTCACCTATCCTAGTGGTACCCATCCAGTTTCATGATTGGAAGAGATCTTTGTGAAGCATTATGCCTGTTTTTTAATCTCTAGGATCCCCCATGTAGTGCAAATGGGGAATTTCTGACCTACAGTGTTTTGACTGATAGTTTTAGCTCCATTCTCACCAAGTCACCCTTTCAGTGGTGGTGGAGCCAGCATCAGAGTCATCTTTGGGACTCAGTTGACTGAAGGGCAAGCAAATTGTCATGTAGGGTGAGAAGCGCCAGCCTGTGGATGACTGGGAGCTTGCAGATAGTGCCTGCCCATCCAAGGTGTGACAGAGACCTGCTTTCTCTCAGAGTTGAGTCTTCTGTTTGTACACACTTACAGAACTGCCACATAACTGCCCTAAAGCCAAAAATAAGATAGAAACCATCTTTATCTTCCTCTCTCCTTCAGAGACACTACATAAGGGGAGGAGTTGCATATTAAATGCATGAGTCCTAGAAATAAGCCTTATTATAGGGCCTTGTTTGATATGAAACAATGGCAACCATTATTTATGTTCTTCAGAGGAGAGATTCCAGATCTTTCTATAAATATACAACCTTGTTATTTTATCATTTCAATGGCATACATGAATTTCCTCTGCAGAAAGACAGACAGACACACACACATGCACACACACATACATAAATATCATTTGTTAAATTTTTCTCTTTTTTTTTTGGTGAGCACGATTCACCCTGAGCTACCATCCATTGTCAATCTTCCTCTTTTTGCTTGAGAAGATTGTCACTGAGCTAACATCTGTGCCAACCTTCCTCTATTTTGTATGTGGGATGCCACCACAGCATGGCTTGATAAGCAGTGTGTGGATCTGTGCCTGGGATCTGAACCTGCGAACCACAGATGGCCAAAGTAGAGGGCGCAAATTTAACCACTACACCACTGGGCTGGCTGCATATTTGTTAAATTTTTAAAGATAAAATTGTTCAAAATTTGTAACCAAGAGCTGTAAATAAACTTCAACTCACTCCTTAGGCATTTACTGAATGACTACATGGCACCAGACAAAGTTAAAAACATTCTTAGGTACAAAGAAAACATAGAGAACCAAACAGGATGGTTTAATGACAAAATATTAACTTTCATGGTCCAATTTATGAGATACCAGCCTGCAGAAACTGATAGAGCATAGGAGAGAATGGGCTCTGGACTAGATGGGGAAGGCTTCATGGAGGGGTGTGGGGATTGAAAAAGGACTTGAAAGGTGAGAACAGGATGTGAAGGAGAGCAAGAAAAACATTCATTAAGTTATTACTAGGATGTAAAAGGAGCCCAGCTTGACTGGAGCAGGGCTCCTGGAAGGTGAGGTCAAATAGCCAGGATGACCCTGGTTGTGGGAGTCCTTCACATCTGGTAGAAAACATTTAAATCAATGATTCTCAACTTTGGCTACACATGAGATACAACAGGGGTGTTTTTAAGCCCCACTCTCATGAACTATTTTAGAATTTCTGAGATGACCTAGGCATCAGGATTTTTTAAAGCTCTCCATTGATTTCATTATATAGACAATGGTTTAGAACTGCTCTCACAGAGCTTCTGTAAGGTCTGGTGGAGAAGACTATCCTTCAAAAGAGAGGACGTGGTAATCGCTGCACTTCGTGGCTGTGCATAACACTTCCCTTTCCTCCCAATGGGCTAGAAATAGAATTTTAAACTTTGCTCAAGTTCAAAGAACTGCACATAATCATGTCGGGCTAATTGAATTGACTCTAGATGACCTTCATGGCTGAGTCTTTATAATGCCACAGACTTAGTAGTCCACAGCTGAAGGGCCCTAAAGGTCATAGATGGCTCCAAATAAATTCTCTGGCAATAAATAAATTACTCTTTGAATAGAACATATTCTTTTACATAGAGAGAAAGATGCCCCAGATAAAAAAAAAAAAACTCCCAAATAAACATTATTTACACAGAACATTAGCTCTCTGACCTGTGTTTCTTTACAAGGTTTGAAGGAGAAGTTCTGCAGCATTCTGACAAGAGCAAGTTTCATGTTCATCAGAGCGAACCTCATGCCAATGCAGTTTCGAGGTCCAGCTCCAAAGGGCAGGTATATATAAGGATTTATGCTGTCCTTGTTCTCCTTACTGAACCTGGTTCCACAACAGTAGAGGAAAACAAGTTAATGAAAGAGAAAAACCACAAGAGCTAGGAAAGTGAAGTCAGCATCATAGTGGAGTGAGTTGTTCCCTTTGTGTCTCCCCTCAAATTTACAACCAATCAGACATCCTTTGACCAACAGCGGATTACATACACAGCACAACAGGACACATAAGAGATCCACACATCTGTACATCTGAAGGTGGGTGGATTGAAACCCCGGGAAGCAGTGGAACTAGGGGAGCATCCCTCTCCCCCTCCCTTGGCAGCAGCAGTTCAGAGTGTGGATCCTCATGCTGGACATGCGCCTGCTGACAGTCACTGCAAGTAGAGCAGAAACAGGTGCCACAGCTCACATGACTGTGAGTAGAGACTAAAGAGTGGGCACTGCAGCTTGAATAACTGCAAGCAGAGCAGAAACAGTGGGCATAGTGGGAGCTGAGGAAGAGGGCACTGTGGCTCATACAACTGGAACCAGACATGGCTTGAGCAAAACCAGTAAGTGTCACTTCCTGTTTCCCAGGGGATCCAGCATGCATGCACTCCAACCCTCCCCTGGCAGTGGTCAAGTCTTTCTGACAGTGGGGATTGTATGAAAAAACTCAGATTTCCCCAGCTGCAGTGGGGTACCTTGTCCTGAGTTTTCAAAACACAATGGCCAGCGCCAACGACCAGAAGATGCATGAATTAGCAGCAACAACACCCTCTCCCAGCTTAGCCCCTGCTCAAACCCAGTGACGGCAGGTGGAACCTGCAAGCATAGGCTTCAGGAACCACAATAGAACCATTGACCAAGCCCCGAGTAGACGCATACCTGACACCAACTCCACCAGCAGCAGGAGCTACATACAAGTCCCTGGGTCCCCAGGCCCCTGGCAGTGACAGCAACACCCATGAACCCAGCACCCCTGGCACTGATGTAATCAGCTCTGTCAGACAACCCAGGAGCAGCAGTGTGAGTGGCACACAGTGGACCAGCGTCTGAGCCCATGGAGAACCCATGAAGATCCAGTGTAGGAACGCAAGACCCAGGTGACCCTGGAAGCACCAGAAATGCTCACAGCCTGGTGACCTCAGCGGTGACACCTGAGATGGCAGTGACATCATAAGCAGAAAGCCATCACCAATCTCAGAAGCACAAGCGGCACAAGGAGGACACTGACAATGCCTCTAGCAGAGGCAGTGGAGGGAGAAAAGTGCAGGTTCTCAAATACAACCAAAAGCATCTCAGAACCAAAGTAAGTAAAGCCATACCCAAATAAGAAAGGTGGTTACTACCACAAATGCACCAGCAGAGGATCATTTCATCAAACATCATGAAAAACTAAAGTAACATGGTACAACAGAATGAAAATGACTACTCTCCAGAAACCAGTCTTGAAGTCACAGAAGATTACCATCTAACTGACAGAGAATTCAAAATAGCTGTCATTAAGAAACTCAATGAGTCACAAGAAAACTCAAAAAGTTAAATAAGCTGGGGAATAAAATTAATGAATAGAAGAAGTACTTTACCACAGAAATGGAAACTCTAAAAAGAAGACAGAAATTCTGGAGATGAAGAACACAGTTAAAGCAAGAAAAATAATGTAGAAAGCATTAAAAATAGAGCAGACCATATGGAGGAGAGAGTTAGTGAACTCAAAAATAGAAATCAAGAAATGATTCAGGTGGTGGAGGAGAGAAAACTGACTTTTTTTAAAAAATGAAGATATTCTTCGAGAAATATCTGACTCAATTAGGAAAACATAAAGATAATAGGTATCCTAGAGGGAGAAGACAGGGAGAAAGAAGCAGACAGATTATTCAAAGAAATACTAGCTGAGAACATCCCAAACCTGGGGAAGGAACTGGACATGCAAGTACATGAACTTAATAGAACTCTTAATTACACCAAGCCAAAAAGACCTTCTCTGAAGCATATAATATTAAAACTGATAGAAGTCAATGACTGAGAAAAAATATTAAGGACAGCAAGGAAAAAGAAAATAACCCACAAAGGAACCCCTATTAGGTTTTCAGCACATGTCTCAGCAGAAACCCTACAGGCTAGGAGAGAGTGGAATAATATATTCAAAACACTGAAAGACAAAAACTATCAGCCAAGAATACTCTATCTAGAAAAATTATCCTTCAGTTATGATGAAGAAATAAAAGCTTTCCTAGACAAAAAAAAAAAATCTGAGGGAGTTCACCACCACTGGCCCTGCTTTACAAGAAATGTTCGAATGAACTTTCTTACCTGAAACACAAAGGCAAAGGTTTACAAAGCTTTGAGCAAGGTGATGAATAGGCAGAATCATAAAATGGCAAATCTATAAAAGATTGGTTAGTAAACACTTAATTATAACATGAAGGCTAAAAGGAAAGAAAGTATGAAACATAACTATAAGCGCCTCAATTTGGTCACAAACTCACAGCACAGGAAAAGAATAATGTGACTACAATAACCTAGAAGGGAAAGAGGAAAAAGATGGAACATACATCGGCTAATGGAGATAAGATGCTATCAGCAGAAAAACGGCTACTTAATTTTTGAGATCTTTTATACAAACATCATGGTGACCACAAAGCAAAAGATCAGAGCCGAGTTACAAATCATAAATGAAGAGAAAAACATCACGGAAAACCACCCAACTGAAGTGGCAGACAGAAATACAAAGAAAAAAAAACAATGGAAATAAATAACAACCATAAAGCAAAAGATAAAATGGCAGTATTAAGCCCTCATATATCCATAATCACTCTAAACGTAAATGGATTGAATTCACCCATCAAAAGACACAGTGTAGCTGAATTAATTAAAACCAAGACTCAGCAACATTCTCCCTCCAGGAAACAAACCTCAGGTCTAAAGACAAACATGGGCTCCAAGGGAAGGGATGGAAGATGATGCTGCAAGCAAATGACAACCAAAAAAAGACGAGTGTAGTCATACTTATAACAAACAAAATAGACTTCAAGCCAAAAAACATAACAAGAGACAAAGATGGACATTATATAATGATAAATGGGACAAACCATCAAAAAGACATAATATTTATTAATGTATATGCATCTAAGATAGGAGCTACCAAGTATATAAAGCAATTATTAACAGACCTAAAGGAAGAAATTGCTGGGAACACAATATTAGTAGGGTCGTTAATACCCCACTTACATCAATGCATAGATCATCCAAAGTCAACAAGGAAACAGTGAACTTAAAGGAAACACTATAGCAAATGGACTTAATAGACATACATAGAATGTTCCATCCAAAAACAGCAGAATACACATTCTTCTCAGGTGCACATGGAACAGTCTCAGAGACAGACCATATCTTGGGAAACAAAACAAGCCTCAATAAATTTAAGAAGATTGAAATCATGTCAAGCATCTTTTCTGACCACAATGCTGTGAAACTAGAAATCAACTAAAAGAAAAAAGCTAGGAAAGTCACAAAAATGCGGAGACCAAACAATATGCTACTGAACAACTATCAGATCAATGAAGAAATCAAAGGCGAAATCAAAAAATACCTGCAGACGAATGAAAACAAAAAACAACATACCAAAAATGATGGGTTGCAGCAAAAGTGGTACTAAGAAGGACGTTTATAGTAATACAGGCCTATCTGGAAAAAAACAAGAAAAATCTCAAGTAAACAATTTTACACTGTGCCTAAAAGAAATAGGAAAAGAAGAACAAAGCCCAAAGTCATCATACTCAATGGTAAAAAACTGAAACTTCTTCCTCTGAGAACAGGAACAAGACAAGGATACCCACTCTCACCACTCTTATTCAACATAGTACTAGAAGTTTCAGCCAAAGAAATTAGGCAAAAAAATAAAAGGGATCCAAATTGGAAGGAAGAAGCAAACTGTCATTATTTGCAGATCTCTTGATTCTATATACAGAAAACCTTCAAGAATCGACCCAAAGCTATTAAGAATCATCAACAAATATAGCAAAGTTGCAGAGCACAAAATCAACATATAAAAATCAGTTATATTTCTATACTCTAATAAAGAACTAGCAAAAGAGAAATCAAGAATACAGCCCCATTTATAATTTCAATAAAAAGAATAAAATACCTAGGAATAAACTTCACCAAGGTAGTACAATACCTAATCACTGAAAACTGTAAGACATTATTGAAAACAGTGGAAGAAATACCTCCCATTATTTACATTGTTATTTTCTCTTCTCTTCTCTTCCTCTACTCACCCTTCTCTCTATCTCTCCCACAGAATAGCTTACATCAGATGATTTACATGGTCATATGATGCTACTCTACTGTAATATAATCACTGGTTTCTTTCTCTATCTGTTCCACTAGGCTATAAATTCCTTGAAGGTTAGACCTATGTTTTATTCAATTTGATTTCTCAATACGTGATTACACAAAGAAAAATTGTGGATTTCTGGAAAGTGATAATGGCATTGTGGCTATGTACTTTTAAAGAGTCCTTATATTTTGGAGAACTTTCTGGAATAGTTATACATGATATGCCTTAAAGTAGTATGGAAACCAGGAGAAGGGTAGCAGTGGTGTGAGATGATACAGCTAACATGCGCTGATGCTTGTTGGGCAGGTGGTAGACACATATATGCACATTAAAAGTATTCCATAGACTTGTGTCTATAGAATATGCTTATGCATATGTCAAAACACATATATTTGTGTATATATCAAAAATTCTTCTTAATAGGATTTTTTTAACATTTAGATTTGTCACTGCTTTGCCCAGTCCCTGACACACAGTAAGCACATACTCTCTGTTTAATGACTGAATCAAGAGAATTACAGTGAGTGGTCTCTAATTTTACGTTTGTGAAGCTGCAGGAGGGGAACCACGAGCTTGGAGGAAACACAGATGTCCCCTGGTCCAGAAAACAGAGGAGTTGGTCAACTCTGACTTCTTCTTTCAACAAGTACTATGTGTAGATGCTATGCCAGCACTAGGGACACCATGGCCAACAAGACAAGGTCCCTGCCATCTGGGAGCTTATACTCAGGGGTTAATAAAAGTCTAGATCCATGCTACTGCCCTAGAAAGTGCATTCCAAATTTTGCTCACCAATGAAATAAATGCAAAAGCATCAGCTCTTTCCAGAGTTCAAGCTGTGCCCAATTCAGATATTGGTTCTGATTTCCCAGAGGAACATGCTCAAGATCCCTCTGGGGAGGATGTCTCAGACATCTAGAGAGCAGATGACTTCATTTTGGAAGGGTCACCCAATACTGAGAGCAGAGGGGAGCTGGCACAGGAGTGCAGTCACAGACAGGACTTGAGGACCTGTGTTCACTTCCAACATCAATGAGGCTGCTTAAAACATCAGGGTTGAGGACCTCTCAGATCATTACCTGCACTTTCACAATAGTGCTAGCCAAAACAACACCAATGTTTAAAAAAATGGAATGCAGAAATTTTGGTGGTAAATTCAGAGAGCTGAAGGGAACAGCACAGAAAAACACAGAGGAAAAATAAGCCTATATTCCCAAAGTCAGATAGTGGTTCAGTAAATTAGGGCAAATGCATGCAGTCACACACAAATATATACACTATATATATATAGTAACATATGATGTTGTTTATAGTTTACTGGTAAATAAAGCAAGCAGTTCACATCCAAATAAAATATATTATCATTCTAATTTTTAAAAATCTATACATACAGAGAAAAGTGTCCATGAGGATATGCATCACATTGTTAATGAGGCCTATCTTAAGGTATTGGCACTGTGCGCAGCTATAATTTTCTTTTTTCTAGTCCACAGTTTGTAAAATTTTGACAATGACCACTCTTGTCATAAGAAAAAAAAAATGCCAAAAATAAAAATATGTACAAATAAATGATTGTATAATCACTCATTTGTCCTTTATCCTAAGAGATGTCATGATATGCTCTAACCAACCTGGATAAAGGTGAGTTCCCTTTCCCAGGGGCCCTGTACCTTTCAGGACGGAACTCCTCAGGCTCTGGCCAGAACTCTGGGTGTTTGTGAAGAGCAAAGGTTGGCACCATCACCACTGTCCCTTTAGGAATGAACACCCCATTGATTTCCACATCTTTCTTACAGACCCGCTCAAGTCTAACAGCAATTGGGAATAATCTGAGGGATTCATTCAACACCATGTCAAGATACTCCATCTGTACCAGGGCATCATAGGTGGGAGGAGCCTGGGAAGAAAGAAAGAGGTTTTGATAAACTGAGATTTGGGATCAACTTTCCACTCAATCTCTGCAGTACTATTGAAATGGTAGGAGCACAAAAGAATAATTTATTTGACAAAGGACCTTAGCATTTATATATATTTTAATATCTATCATACCCTTTGACCTGCCCAATGGCCCGCTGAGATATGTGGAGGAGCTAGGTCTATGAAACACCGTTGGGACAATCCCCTGAACAGGGACTGAAATCCCTCACATTACCATGTAGTGGTTTTTCTCTCTCAAGTGAACACATGTGACTAATATACTATGACCCTTACTCTTAAGTGAAATATGCCAAAGTCACGATTTCCTTTCAAAAGAGAGGCCACATATCTGTACCAAGAAAAGAGAATGTGTAAAAGAGTGAATCCCCTATTCATCATAAAGTTTTTAGTCAAAAAATCCTATTTGATAACTCTTCCATTTATAAATACATAATCTCGAAAGAAACAGTATTATATAAAAACTCTATAAATAATTTGGAAAGAAACAAGTTCCTTTCTAAATCAAACATGACAAAAGAAGGATAAGATTGGATACTACCAGGGAACACAATTTCATTTCTAGGGAAAGTTTTAAAGAATATTGGAACCCCACTCTCAGACCCATCCTCTGTTGCTGAAACAGTCTCCTAATTGTCACTTCAGGATTTGACTATAAGCTCTGAAGATATAAACAAGCCACTCCAGCCCCAGAGGCTAGGTCTCCATACACCACAAATAATTCCAGTTTGGGCAAAGATCAGAAAAAAAGCATGGACAATACGTGGCTATCACCTGGTGTTATATTGACGAGGCAATGTTGTAGAGCTTAATAGTTTGGCTCAGGAGCCTGATACCCTGAATCATAGCTTGGCTTCTTCACCACTAGTTATATGACTAGCATATGAAAGTTATTTCATCTCTTTCTAGTTCAGTTTTTTTTGACATGTTCCATGGAGATAATTAGAGTTGTCACTTCATATGGTTGTGTGGCAGAGACATTCACTGTTCATCCAACATCCATGTAGTCCCCTAATTTCCCAGCCCACTTTAACTTAGGGGAAATTAGCTTTGCTGATGGGCTGTGAGCTGAGATGGTGTATGTCACTTCAGAGACCAAACATTTGGAAAGCCAGCAAGCAACATTCTACCTTTTTTTCCACAGCCAACAGGAAGGACTCATGTTCCAGATAATCAGGGATAATCAGTTACTTAGGCTAAACCTAGCCTATCCTGACTAACATAGAATTTTATGCAGATTAATTCATTTGTAAATAGAAAGCATTTACAAGAGACATATTTATTCATATGCAAATGTTAGGTACTCACGTTGTTATTATCCTTGTAATTATTATTATAAAAAAGGGAGACACAATGGTTAGCTAGTCTCTGTCTCTAAGTGACCTTTTCATCATACTGAAAACAAAAGAATCCCAATATGGGCTTTATCAGAGAAAAAAGATAATCTCTAATTTGGATGGCCCCTAAAATGTTTTCTTATCTTATGTCTGAAGGACCTAAGACTCATAAAGTTCATAAGACTTGTCCAAAACCATAGTGAGAACTCAAAGATATGTCTTTTACTTCATACCCTATAGTCTTTCCTCTACACCAGGCTTCTCTTAATCTGCAAAGTCTACCCAGGGTGGTATAGTGCACTAATGGTCCCAATTCTTAACTCTTTCCTTTGTCCATGACCTTTCCATTTAACTTTGTGGTGCCCTCTCATTCTGACTCTGGGGTTGGCCTTGTGGTTTCCTTTGAACAAATGCAATGTTGGTTAAGTGTGATGCAAGCACAGATTCGAAATGCACCCATATGACTGGGCTTCTTGCTCTTGCCCTTTACTATTGCCCTGAGAAGAGCACACTCAGGCTGGCTTTCTGAAGCCTGAGAAACATGTGGAGCTAAGTCCTGCGAGCTAACTTAGACAAGGCCAGCCTAGATCAGCCACTAGCCAAATCAAAGCAAGTCCAGCCAAAATCAACAGAGATAACTATCCAGACACTTGAGCAATAAATTATTATTCCTAGATGCCACTGATGCTTCGTGATGTTTTACCTGGCAATATTGCGGCAAAAGATAACAGATAAGCCAGGACCAGCACTTTTTTTCAAAGATCTTATACTTACGTGAGTAGCATACATTGCCTAGGTTTCTCCCTTTGTTTTTGTTTCTTTGGATCCAGCTTGAATAGAGTAGGTGAAAGAATTGATGTTTCTGCTTTTTCAAAAAAATAGGGTGTTAGGTAGCATGAAATGTAGAAAATTAGGGTCCAGTGAGTGGAAAAGCAATGTTTATTCAATCATGGCCTGAATGTCAACTTCCTCAGCACATGATGACTTTCTTTGCTCTACTTTATGCTCAGCAAGTGGTGAGGAGAATCCTTGCTAAGACTACACCTTCTCCCTCCCTCTCCAAGTATCTCATCCACTCACCTTATTGGGGAAAGTCGCATCAATCTCCTCCTGCAGCTTCTGCTGGACATCAGGGTGAGTGGCCAAAAAATACATAAGGAAGGAAAGAGAACTGCTAGTGGTCTCATAGCCAGCAAAAATAAAGATAATAGATTGGGCCACGAGCTCCAGATCAGACAGAGCTAAGAGGAAAGGAAAGACATGTTAGGTAAAGCAGGTCAATGTAAAACATCACAGTTCAGATACTTAGAAATCCAAATGAAATTCCCAAACCCCTAAGGAAAATAATAGAAAATCAGTTCAGAGTCAAGTTGGGAGTGTTTTATACTCTGATGTCTATCTGACAGAGCCAGAAAAAGGAAAACATTGTCCTAATTCAATTTTCCCTAAAGTTTATGCTGTTCTTGGCCATCACCTCCTGGTTATGCCACTGGTCCCCAGCAACACAGATAGGTAATTTAAGAGATAGCATTTCTCTCTAACATATACAGCCTTATCAGTATGTCCCTTGGATAACCCTAAAAGTACTTTAGCTGCAAGTAATACGGAATAGCACTACCCCCAGGAAAAACTTAAATTACACTAGCTAAAATATAGAATTTGTTAAAGTGTGTGCAATTCTAAGGCTTAACTGTAGAGAAAATTAAAGGATCTTTCCTCTAAACATGTTTGAGGGAATTTAAGAGAATAATAATGGACTACAGATAAACTCTTGCTACTCAAAGTATGCTCCATGGACCAGCAGCATAAGCAGCATCTAGGAGCTCATTAGAAACACAGAATTTCAACACCTACTCTAGAACCATCAAATCAAAATGTGAACTTTCATGAGACGTGATGTTTTGTGAACACAACCTAGCTTGAGAAGTATGGATTGTACCTTAAGAGGCATCAGGTAATGGAAGACCTGAGCACCAGTCTTCAATTGGAATATCTCAGATGTATACAGGAACTACAGAGACACACAAAATGCTAGAAGAGTGGTGATTGACCCTAGTCTAATCAACATCACTACAATAGAAGAAGAAAGAATGTGTCAATATAGGGTATTAGGTAGCATGAAATGTAGAAAAATAGGGTCCAGTGAGTGGAACAGCAATGTTTATTCAATCAGGGCCTGAATGTCAACTTCCTCAGCACATGATGCCTTTCTTTGCTCTACTTTATGCTCAGCAAAAAGCCCTTTTGTTTATAAGTTGGCCTCCATTTTCACCTTTTCCTGGAAGAAACTGAGCATGGTCACACTCTAATCTATTTGCTTGGGACTAGATTAGGACATTTAGGTACTTAGGACACTGAAATAAACGTGGTTGGTACCTGCAACAAACATGTGATTTACAACCAAAATACTGCAGAAAAAGTGTAAGAGAGATCTACAGAGTTATGACTTCCCAGTGATGACTCCTGTGATGCTGTTGTGGGTAAATTCGACTACCAAATCCTTTCCCCCAGTTAGCATAAATCTCATGATACTCAAAGTTTAGAGCTGTGCTGTCCAATGTGGTAGTCATGTGTGTCTATTTAAATTTAAATTTAAGTTACTTAAATTTAAATATAATATAATGTTCCATTTTTCAGTGCCACTGGCCACATCTCAAGTGTTCAATAGCCACATGTGTCTAGTGGTTACTGTATTGAACAGGGTAGATAAAGAGTATTTCCTTCACCACAGAAAGTTGGATTGGCCCATATAGACAGATAGAAGTAGACATAGATATAGATATACTTCTAGTGGTGTGATAGACTCAAATCATCCCTGCTCTCTAGGACCAACTGTTAAATATTAGAAAATTCTGTGAGATGGCTATCAAGCCATTGGTAGCTTGAAATTAACCATATAGGACTAATCATGTCATGGAAAGAAACTATAAATTAGGCCCTTTTTTGAGAGACAGACAGACAGAGTATGTTTACATCACTGGTTATGGGTAGACATAGAAATATTTCTGTTTATCAGTTCCATGTAAATATATTTGATGTTCTAGTTTTGCCAACTGAGAGGATCTGGAAGCAGAGAAACCCTGGAAGCAATGAGAACTCCTACATCCCAGATTTTGGTTTCTAAATGCCATTTATCTTTACAAAGAACCAGAGTGCCTTGGGGAATTGGTTGATTCCAGGGCTGGTTTGGAGAAATAGAAGAGAAACATGGAATGTCTTCCATCAGAAAGCAAGGAAGTGCTCGGAAAATAATATGTGAAAAGAAATAGAATACTCTGTATATTATAATGGTGGATATACAACATTATACATTTGTAAAAATGCATAGAAAGTACAACACCAAGAGTGAAACTTAAAGTAAACTATGGACTTCGGGCGATAATATGCTAATGTAGGTTCATTGATTGTGAAAATGTACCTCTCTGGTAGGGATTTCTATTGTGGGGTAGACTGTGTATAGTTGGGGGAAGGGGGTATATGGGAAATCTCTGTACCTTTCACTCAGTGTTGCTGTGAATCTAAAACTGTTCTAAATAAGTCTACTGAAAAAATAAAATTAAAAAAAAAGAAGAAGAAGAAAGGACACAGGAATCCACTTGAAAAGGATTCCAGTGGACAAACCTGAGAGAATTTGAGCATCAAAACAAAGAACGATATGAAACTAAATTAGTAATATATCATCATATTGACATAAATATATAAACAAGTAAATAAATGAGGGAGAATGGAAACCTCTCCTTACAATGGAACATCAACTCATAAATGTATAAAAAATGGTGGAATTAGAAAGTCATCATTTCAAAACTAACATAGTAATAATAGTTTCAATCTAAAACCATCAATGGATGATAAAACTAGTAGGTGAAATTTGAAGAGAAAGAGAATGTTTACGCAGTCTCAAAGGCTTCCCTCACAGTTTACTTATTAATACAAAGAGAAAAATAAAACTTTACAGTAGATTAAGCTAGCAAACACAACTTTAACCAAATGTCCAAATTAATGTCACCAACACTGGGGCAATGTGCCTCCTGATGTGAGGAAGACTTGATGTGTATTTCCAGGGAGAGGTTTTGAATGAGTGGGTCTAGATGAGCCCTGAGAATTGATATGGAAACAAGATCCCCAGAGGTTCTGACATAGATGAACCTCATACCACTGAATGACTTTGGAGCATGAAATATTTGTTTATTGGTGCTCTTCAAGATTTGAAGAAAATTGTGCCTCTGTGTTTCTAGAAAGTGTCTCAAGCTACCATTTATATCTGAAAATCTGCCTTTCTTCAATTTGGCTTAAGTTCTCATCTGTCTGGAAAATTTTCTGCATGTTTTTAGAACCAGCCTCTCCCCATGAGCTTCCCCACAGTGGCCCTCTGACACATTCCTTGGTTACCTTTATGGGTGTCCAGTTCTTTGGAATTCTGAGAGTTAATCATCAGCTGAAGAAAATCAACTCGGTGCTTGAAGAAGAAAGAGATATTTCAATGATGGACAGTCACTTGTGTAGTCAGAAATAACTTGGGAGTGCAGTATTTAGCCTCTTTCCTGAGAATATGGTCCCTTTAAGCCCAAAAGTCTGACTAGTGTTGCCTGAGTCATGAGTGAACAGAGCCACCAGATAAAAATCTTGGAGAGTAGGATGTTTCCCTAAGAGAAATCCAGCCACTACGCCCAACTGCTTTTTTGGTTCTCCCTCTCTCTGATCTTTGGCTGTTCTGGCTTTTGAACACAGCCTCTCAGCCAGAGAGTTGTCTGCTCCCTCTCCTGACGTGCCTGCTTGCTCAGGAGGAAGCTCCTGACTTTGATCCCTTCTTTTTATACATCCTTAACTTTTAATGAATTACCACATAAATTAATCCCCTGACATTTGCAGAATTCTTCAGCAACTTTTCTCTGAACATTTTAAAGTGCCCCAAACTCCCAGAACTCTACACAATCTTCAGTAACTTACTGGGAGTACCCAGCCCTGTCTACCTGGCCTGCAGACATCCTAGTACTGGTCTCCAGGCCTCATGAAGGCAAAGCTGGGTTAGCCAACTTGCAGCCTCAATGCCAAAGAAGACTCCTGCCCACTCCAGACTATGAGAGAGTACCAATTTAACACAGATTATACTCTACAGGTATCCTAATGGGGGCTTCCATTGGGAAAAGTGTAAAACAAGAGGCTTGGAATTGAAATGATTCTTTGCCAATCTAAGATCTGGGGAAATTATAATACCAGTAAAATAATTTTTAAGCAGAAATTTTTATCCTTTGACAATTTGTTGAAGGGAAGTGGTAAAGTTTTGTCTCAACAACATTCACACAGTGACACAGTAATTTTCATGCCTATTATTAAATTTTAAACATTGCCTTCTGACTCATTTTCTTATATCCCCCCCAACTTCCACCTTCTCCATTTTCCCCAAAATATCAGGAGTCTCCTGCTCTAAAACTTAGAGATCTCTACCATCTGAAAAAACTACAGTGAAGTGCACAAATCATATGTATACAGCTCAATAAATTATAAAAAGCAAACACACTCATGTAAGCACCACCATATTTTACCTTTTCTTTATCTTTGAGGCGACTTTCTTTCATCCTTTTTACAGATTTTATGAAAAAATCAGTAACACTTTTTGGAAACACAAAGACATTTAATACTTCAAAAACTGCATTAAGAAATGGAAAGAGTGCTGTAGGAAAAAGAAAAAAGAAAGCACAATGAAAATGCAAATTTTACCTGGAACAACTATAATTTTCTCTACCGATCACAAGAGTAAAAGACACCAGGGTTCTCAATCAGGAGCAATTTCATCAATCACCTTTGCTCAGACTTCCATGCGACACTTTGCTCAAATTTCCAAGCAAATGGTGAGTCCATATAGGGTCCATCACTACAGCTGTGAGATCAGTGGCCCCATCCACATCTTGGGAGTGACCAAAGGCACAAGATTGCATTCCTTAACCTGTTAGCTTTTTATCTATTGGACTAGTGTCTCTGAATAAACCAGACCATAGTCTGATACTTTAATTAATGGTACACTTCAAGAAATATGAGTCAGGATAGAAATAATACGTGATGTCTTTTAATCACAATAAAGTGAAATTATAAATCAATAAGAGAAAGAAAATTTGGAAATTCTTAAATATGTGAAAATTAAACAATACGCTCCTAAACAACCAATAAGTCAAAGAAGAAATCAAAAAGGCAATTAGAAATTACTTTGAAATAAATAAAATTGGAGACACAACATACCAAAACTTATGGGATGTAACAAAAGCAGTGCTCAGAGAGAAATTTATGGCTATAAATTTCTATGTTTAAAAAGAACAAAGGTCTCGAATCAATAACCTAACTTTCCACCTTAACACACTGAAAAAAGAAGAGCGAAACAAAGCCTTAAGCAAGCAGAAGAAATAAAATAATAAAGATGAGCAGAAACTAATAAAATAGAGAATAAAAAACAATAGAGAAAATCAATGAAACCAAAAGCTGATTCTTTGAAAAGAACTTAAGCTAGATTGACCAAGGAAAAAGGAGAGAAGATTCAACTTACTAGCATCAGAAATGAAAGAGGGGACATTACTGCTGACGCTAAAAAATCAAATGAACTATAAATGAATACTATGAACAATTGTACACCAATAAATTAGATACTGTATGAAATGGACAACTTTCCAGAAAGACACAAACTACAGGAACTGACTCAAAAAGAAACAGACAATCTGTGGTGGTTTACCAGAGGGGAATGGGGTGTGGGAGGGTCAATGGTATAAAGGGGCACATGTACAGGGTGACTGATGACAACTAGACTTTTGGTGGTGAACACAATGCAGTCTATAACAAATTGACTTCCGTCATCCGACAGAAGTCGAAGTAAAAGGATGTACACCTAAAATTTACATAACGTTATATACCAGTGTGACCTCAGTAAAAAAAGACAATCTGAATAGACCTATAACAAGTAAAAAGATTGAGTTAGTAATTCAGAACCTAACAACAAAGAAAAGCTCAGACCCAAATGGTTTAATGGGGAATTCTACCAAATACTTAAAAAAGAATTAACACTAATTTTTCACAAACTCTTCCAAAAAATAGAAAAGGAGTGAACACATCCAAACTCATTCTACAAAGCCAGTATTTCCCTGATACTAAAACCAGACAAAGACATCACAGGAAAAACAAACTACAGACCAAAATATCTTATGAACATGGATGCACAAATCCTCAACAAAATATTAGCAACGGAATCCAGCAACATGTAAAAAGAAGTACACATCATAACCAAGTGGGATTTTTTTTCCAGGAATGAAAGGCTGTGTAATGCACCATATCAATAGAAAAAACTCAAAAACCACATGATCATCTCAATAGATGCCGAAAAAGCATTTCATAAAATCCAACACCCTTTTGTGTTAAAAACCTTCAGCCAGCTAAGAGTAGAAGGGAATTTCCTCAGTGTGATAAAGGGCATTCACAAAAAAACATAGCTAACACTGTACTTTAGAGTGAAAGACTGTATATTCTCCCCTAAGATTAAGAATAAGACTGGGATGCCTCTCTCACCACTCCTCTTCAGCATTGTACTAGAGGTTCTAGCCAGGAGAATTAGGCAAGCAAAAGAAATAAAAGGTATCCACATAGGAAATGAAGAAGTAAAACTATCTCTATTACCAGATAACATGATTTTATATATAGAAAATCCTAAGGAACTATTCAACCCCAAAAAGAAATGAAGGACTGTTACATGCTACAACATGGATGAACCTTGAAAACATTATGCTAAATAAAGAAAGCCAGCCACAAAAGATCACATGTTGTATGATAACATCCATGAAGTGTCCAAAATAGGTAAGTCTATAGAGACAGAAAGTAAATTGGTGGTTGCTTAAGACTAAGGGGAGTTGGAGGTCACAGTTAAAATGTACAGGGTATCTGCATTGATAAAAATGTTCTAATGATTGACTGTAGTGATGGTTGAACACATCTTTGAATGTAACAAAAATCTTTTTTTTTCAGGTGTATTGAATTATAATTGACATACAGTACTGTATAAGTTTAAGAAGTACAGGATAATGACTTGATATACGTACGTTGTGAAAGATTAGCACAATGTTTCATTGACATCCATCATCTCTTACAGTCACAAAAAAAATTTCCCTTGTGATGAGAATTATTAAGATCTACTCTCTAGCAACTTACAAATATACCATACAGCAGTGTTAGCTATAGACATTATGTTGTGCATTCTATCCCCAGTATTTATTTATCTTATAATCAAAAATTTGTATCTTTTGACCACCTTCCTCCAATTCCTCCACCCCAATCCTCACCTCTGGTAACCAAAAATCTGATCTTGCCTCTACGAGTTTGGGGGGGGCGGGGGTGGGGAGTTTGTGTTTCACATATAAGTGAGATCATACAGTATTTGTCTTTCTCTGTCTGACTTATTTCACTTAGCATAATGCCCTCAAGGTCCATTCATATTGTCACAATGGCAGGATTTTCATCCTCATTATGGCTGAATAGTATACCATTGCACATTTATAACACATTTTATTTATCAATTAATCTGTAGATGGATACTTAGGTTGTAAAAACAATTGAATTGTACATTTTAAATGGGTGAAAGATATTATATATAAATCATATCTCAATAAAGCTGTTACAGAAAGAAAGAAAGAAGGAAGGAAGAAAAAAAGGAGGGACGGAGGGTGGGAGAAGGAAGGAAGGAAGGAAGGAAGGAAGGAAGGAAGGAAGGAAAAGAAAAATAATAGTCCACATACTTATTGAGAGAAGTAATGGATCAAGGAAATCAAATCTGAAGAGCTTCTTGGTATTTTCCACAAAGGGATCTTGTGGATTGTTGAGGGAGTCGATGTTCACTCCAAATGATGTGCTAGTAATCACATCCATGCTGTAGGCCCCAAAGATGCTGAGTAGAAAAAGAAAGACATGAAAAATTAAAATCAGCACCTCTTTACTCTCCTTATCCAACACATGCAGCAAGAAGTGCATGTAAACTCATATGCCCAGACAAGACAGGTAAAGAGCCACACACCTTCAGAATGTTCTGTTGGATCATCTGAAGAGTCTATGCTACCATCACATTCATGAGGTGTTTATCAGGTTCCAGCGATGCAGCTGGCCCTGTGCTAGGAGTGATGGGGACACTAAAACATGTTAAACCCACTTCTGAGCTCAAAGAGCTGAGTCATAGAGGGGTAGAGACCCATAATCATGCAAATTACAAACTATTGAGTTTGGCAACTAATGAGTTGTTTTGAGTATGGGCAACAGCAA
This sequence comes from Equus quagga, assembly GCF_021613505.1. Classification (NCBI taxonomy): domain Eukaryota; kingdom Metazoa; phylum Chordata; class Mammalia; order Perissodactyla; family Equidae; genus Equus; species Equus quagga. Next base: position 36,088,980 of record NC_060273.1, on the reverse strand, counting down.
CTTTATAAGCACTGTGTTTGAGCAGGACAAAGGGTGGAATAATTAACTCTTCCTAAGGCAGTCAAGAAAGATGACATTGATCTGGGTTTGCCTCACTAAGTATCTATGCTCAGAGCTGATTCCTCTTTAGCATATTACAGAACAGCAGCACCCAGTTCTGACTTGCCAGGAATGTCATCCCTCCTTCTCTACACCCCTGCGAAGGCTCCTGAATGACGCACACTTCCTTAACTCCAGTAATCTCACATTGCCCTGAGGGCAGACTCATTTCTGTAAACGTAAGAACTAAGAATGTTCCTAGTTAAAAAACAATAATAATACAGCCTCCAACAGTGATTCAGGTGATCCCATAGTTAAGTGACCATATGTCCCCAGGTTTCCCAGGACAATCCAAGTTCATACCTGTTGTTCCTGAATAACTAAAAATATCCCACTTTAGACAGTAGATTAAATGGTCACCCTACTCATAGCTTATACAGGGCCTTCTCTCTTCTGAGACTGAAGGAAGGAGAAGTGGTGGTAAGACTTTGTATTTAGTATTTTGCTGGGGATACACAGCAAAATCACGAAGGGGTTTAAGTGTTCCAAGTTCCACATTGTAACTGTCCTGCCCCACCCACTGCCCACCAATATGTACCAAACACCTTCCCCTCTCACTATTCCATACCATATACACTCAAAACTTTAGTATGATCATGTTTCTCTTTCGAAACTACCTATCTTTATCTTCCAGAATGTCTAAGGTGACAATTAAGCAGATAAATTAATCTTGGTTCATGTACACAGGTGAGAAGAGCCTCTCTATCCTGAATTCCCTGCCTTCTTGGGCAGGCCACTCCTTCTTGGATGACTCATTGGAGTTGTAACACCACACACATACTTCTGTTTGGTCACTAGAGTAACTCAACTGTGGGAATTTTGCCTCCATGACAGGTAGTTGGAGGGTCCAGTGACAGAGCTCAGAATCCCAGCAGGTACACTCCTACTCACTCTTTCAAGGTGATGGGCTTGCCTTTCTCTGCTTCCTTCTTCAGGTTCCTCACCAACACGTCTCCATACTGGCCAAGGATGGGGAACATCTAGACAATACACAATATGACCCAAAGTTAAATATGGAGAATCAAGTCCTAGGAGGACCTGGCTTTAACAAACATGGAGCAGTAAGTGACATTTTATAATGAATCTTATGACACCTCTTCTAGAACATAAAGATAAAAGACCATTTTTCAGTAGCTCAAATTCAGCAAAATACCCCTTGGAAAGAGACTACAATCTTATTTTCTACCTGACCCCAGATGCGTTATTTAAGTTTCTGATTAAAAGTCCTCTTCATTTCTTACCTCCTTGAGCTTTCCACTCGTGAAGGTTGGAGACAGCAATGTTCGTATTCTCTTCCATTGTTCATCCTCAGACAGAGAGATGGCACTTTTCATAAATCCGAATGGACCAAAAGGCTAGACTCAAAAACAAAAGACATTTTGCCCTACATGAGTTTTGGAGGTCTCAACAATTGTGGAAAATTTGTTAAATGGGCATCAGTTATTCAACAAATACTTAGTGACTGTATACTTAGTAGCAGGCCCTATGATACGTGCTCAATAAATATTATCCCATGCCTAGGTTCCTATGAGGGTGGAGGACACATCCAGCCAACTGTTGCAGTTTACAGCCTTGTATTCTAATCTCCTTTTAAATGAAAATGATCCATATGGTAGGAAAGCTGTTACTCCAAGGAAGAGACAGGAATAAGACCTAGTACATCCACCAGGGATGCTCAGAGTAGAAAGGGATTGGTGGCAGATAGCCAGATAGCCTTGGCAAACTGTGTGCTGCCTCAGGCAAGTTCTGTCCTTAGATATACATACAACACAAGCAGCTCAAAAAAGAGGATATCTTAGTATGATGATTTTTTAAAACAATAGTAGTTAATACCTAAAAAACTAGTAATCTTTTGCTATTCTAAAGAAATGGTACAATCACATGGAAACCCCTTTGCATTACATTTTTCCTCTAGGGATACAAAGGAAAAAAAGATAATTCTATTTCTCAGCTTGAGATGGGTCTACCAAGCCAACCTCCTTGAGCCTTTCTTTTATCTTCCAAAACTATATTTTGCTTTAAAATGCATAGCTCCAATACTCATTTGTGATAAATGCTCAAAAACTAGGAAAAGAAGGAAACTACATAAGAGTATCTACAAAAAACCTACAGCTAACAAGACACTTGATGAAAGACTGGAGTGACATCACTAGGATGTCTGAGGAGAAGACTTCGGCCTCCATTGCCCCATAAACAACAACAATTAGACAGCTATCCACTAATGCTATCCTCAAACCTGAGAATAACTGCACAAATGGGTAGGGAGAATAGTTTCATTTTCCCTGCATCATCCCATCTCCCAGGCTAGCACTGCTAATGTCCAAGAGGGAACTCCCCAGGCTGAGAGACTTCCTTTTGCTGGGACTAGGACAGCAGGGCAAGTGACCAGTTTCTCCAGCCTTTCAGGGCACTGCACAAATGACCCAGTTGGCTTTTACCACACCCAGAGACTGACATAGCTGACACGTCTTGAGAAAGCTAGGAACAAAGAAGGGCAGGGACTGCTAGCATCAGCAATATGATGGAAGTGACCATGGTTCTCTGTTGCCTGCTCTGCAGAGGACTCCAGAAGCCATTGCTGCTGAGGAAACCAACAGCCAGCGCAGATGCTGCAGACACCCTGCAGATGTTGCTTACTGTCAGCTCCACAGGCTTTCACATTCACAGACTCCAGCTGCCTGAGTCCTGCTGTGTGTCACTCCTCCCCTGCCAGAGCTGCCCTAGCCAGGGCCACTGACAACTCTCTGAGCCCTGTGATCTGCACCAGTAGCCAGCCCTGGGCTCTATGCCTGGGTGCGTGCATAACAACAGCCCAGGTCCCTGCAGCTGCTCAGGTGCCTAGAGCCAGCCCTGACTCCTGTCAGTGGACTGCACTGCCACATGTGCCCACAACTAACCCCTGCAACCACACACCTGCACACTGCCAGCTTCAGCTCTAGTCACCAGCCCCAACTTCAGTGCGTGTGCCTGCAGTCAGGCCCCCACAGATGAGTGTGTGCATACCACCAAATCTGGCCACCACTGTTTGGTCCCTCACCACCTGATCTGGAGGTGATGCTTAATAACCCAATAGTACTTGCAGCCACTGTGGACCCTCCATAGCTCTTGCTGCCAAGGATCATGTAGTTGGTGATATTATGAACCCCAGCTGCTGAGCCAGCCATGCCCCCATGAAATGAAGCCACTACATACCCACACACAGGGGACCTCACACCACTAGACTGAGGGTCACAGCATACTCCAGTTTGACCCAACCCTCAAGCAAAGGTCTTTTCTCACTGAAGTTAGCTCATAAAGTCTGGGAGAGGCGACTGCTTCAATTGCACAGACACCATTGCAAGTCTACAGAGACCACAAAGAACTAGGGAAACATGACACCAGCAAAGAACACAATAAACTTCCAGTAACTGACCCCAAAGAAATGGAGATCCACAAATTGCATGACAAAGAATTTGAAATAATTGTTCTAAAGAAGCTCAGAGAGGTACAAGAGAACACAGATAAACAATTCAATAAAGTCAGAAAAAAATTACAAAAACAAAATAAGTTCAACAAGGAGATATAAAACATAAAAAAAGAACCAAAAAAAAGAAATTTTAAAGCTGAAGAATACAAAGACTGAACTAAAAACTGCAACAGAAAGCTTCAAGGGAACTCCCATAAGGCTATCAGTGGACTTCTCAGCAGAAACCTTGAAGGCAAGAAGAGGATGAAATGATGTATTCAGAGTTCTGAAAGAAAAAACCTACCAACCAAGAATACTTTACCTTGAAATGCCATCTTCAGAAATGAGGGAGAGATAAAAACATTTCCAGGCGAACAAAACCAGAAAGAGCTCATCACCGCTAGACCTGCCTCATAAAAAAAATGCTAAAGGGAGTTCTTCAATCTGAAAAGAAAGGATGCTAACAAGTAACATGAAATCATACGAAAATATAAAACTCACTGGTAAATATATATAGTCCAATTCAAAATACAGTAGTATTGTAATGGTGGTGTGCAAATCACTTACAACTCTAGTGCAAAAATTAAAAAACAAAAGAATTAAAGATAACTATAGCTAAAGTAATTTGTTACTGGATACACAATATAAAAAGATGTAAGTTGTGACATCAAAAACCTTAAACAGTGGGAGAGTAAAAGCATTGAGTTTTTGAGTGAGAGCAAAACTAAGTTGTTATCAACTTAAAATAGACTGTTTACATATGGAAAGTGATTTATGGAAGCCTCATGATAACCACAGCGCAAAAATCTATAGTAGATACAGAACAGATCAAGAGAAAGGAATCAAAGCATATCACTATAGAAAATCATCAAGTCACAAAAAAGAGAGGAAGAAGGAACAAAGGATCTGTGAAAAACCTAGGTTAACAAAATGGCAATAAGTCCTTTCAATCAATAATTACTTCAAATGTCAGTGGATAGATGAATAGATATAGAAAATGTGTGTGTGTGTGTGTGTATGTGTGTATAAAACACACAGTGAAAAATTATTCAGCCTTAAAAAAGAAAGAAATCCTTTCATTTGTGACAACATGGATGAACCTGGAGGACATCATGCTAAGAAAATTAAGTCAGAAAGAGAAGGACAAATATCACATGACCACACTCATATGTGGAATCTAAAAGAGAAAAGTCAAACTGATAGTAACAGAGTTGAATGGTGGCTATCAGGGGCTGGGGTGGGGGAAAGGGATGATATTGTTAAAAGGGCAAAAACTTTCAGTTATAAGATAAACAAGTTCTGGAGACCGAATGAACAGTATCACGACTATAGTTAATAATACTGTATTTTATACTTTAAATTTGCTAAGATAGCAGATCTTAAGTGCATGTTACCACACACACAAGAAAAGGTACCTATGGGGGGTGATGGATATGTTAATTCATTTGTAGCAATCATTTCACAACATATACATATACATATATCAAAACATATTGTGTACCTTAAATATATACATTTTTGTTTGTCCAAAGTAAATAAATAAAAATTTTTAAATGGTGAAAGACTAAATGCATCCCCCTGAGATCAGGAGCAAGAGAAAAATATCCACTGTCACCATGCTTATTCAACATCATACTGGAAGTCTTAGCCAGTGTGGTAAGACAAGAAAAAGAAATAAAAGGCATACAGATTGGAAAGGAAAAATAGAAGTGTCTGAATTTTCAGGTGACACAATTGTCAAGGTAGAAAATCCCAAGGAACATAAAAAGAAAAATCTCTGGAACTAATAAACGAGCTCAGCAAGGTTGTAGCATACAAGATCAACACACAAAAATCAACCACATTTCTATATATTAACAATGAATATATGAAAACACATTAAAAACACAATACCGTTTAGAACCACTCCAAGGAAAATGAAATACTTTAGGTGTAAATTTAACAAAACATATACAGGATCCCTGTGCTGAGATTACAAACTGTTGATGAAAGGAATCAAAGAAAACCTAGATAAATGGAGACACACTGTATTTGTGAATTGAAAGTATTGACCTAAAAGAGATATAGATTTTCCAAAAGAGATCGGCAGAGATTATGAAAATCTCAGCAATTTTTCTGTAAACGTAGGTAAGCTTATTCTAAATTTGTATGGAAAGGCAAAGGACCTAGAATAGCTAAAACAATTCTGAAACCAAAAAAAATAAAGTGGGAGGAATCATTCTACACGATGTTAAGACTTACTCTTTAGCTACGGCTATCAAGACTGTGTGGTACAAGTGGAGGGACATATCCATAGATCAATGAACAGAGTAGAAAATGAGAATTGGACCCAAACAAATAGGTCCAACTGATTTTTTTACAATGGTGCAAAACCTATTCAAAGGAGCAAAGAGAGCCTTTCCACAAACAGGCCTGGAGCAATTAAGACATCCATAGGTGACAAAAAGGACCTTGGCCTAAACCTCACACCTTAGACAAAACTTAATGCAAAACATATCATGGACTTAAAAGTAAAATATAAAACTATATGCTGTTTGGAAATAAAATAGGAGAAAATCTTTGAAAACTAGGGCTAGGTAAATAGTTTTCAGACTTGACACCAAAGCCACAACACATAAAAGGAAAAATTGATAAATTGGCCTCATCAAAATAAAAAATGTTTGCTCCACTAAAGACCCTGATAAAAGGAAAAGGCAAACTGCACACAATGACAATAAAAGAATAGTAAGAGGGAGACTTATGGTGATGGAACAATTCTGTATCTTGATTATGGTGGTTGTTACACAAATCTACATACATGATAAATTCTCATAGAGCAACACACACAAATGAGTCCACATAAAACTGATTAAATCTGAATAAGCTCTGTGGATACTACCAATGTCAATTTCCTGCTTTGATATTGTACGATAGTTATGCAAGTTATTACCAACTGGGGGAAACAGGATGAAGGGTAAGATGACATGGCACCACCTTGCTTTTTTTTTTTTTTTTTGGAAACTTCCTGTGAATCTATAACTATTTCTAAACAAAAATTTAATAAATAAATAAGATTTTAAATTAAAAAACGATGTATACCTACCCGCCGGTTTGTAAAGACAGAATAGCATTCTTTCACTAGTACTGTTTTGATCATGTCTGGATCTGTGATAGCCAGCACAGGTTTTGTGCCATGATAAGTCCTGTTGGGGAGACAGAGCCGATTAAATTAAACAAGCTGGATTCTACAGCTGGAGCTACACCTGCAGTCCAGACTTTCATCCTGACATTACATAATCCACATTCCTAGAGATCATGGTTAGAAATAACAATAGAACATTTGTTAAGTCTAGGTGGTGTGTACATGGGTATTTCCTGTACCATTCTCCATAATTTTTTCTTTTCTTTTTTTTTTTTAAGATTTCCACCTGAGCTAACATCTGTTGCCAATCTTCTTTTTTTTCCTTCTTCTTCTCCCCAAAGCCCCCGCGTATGTAGTTGTAAATTCTAGTTGTAGATCCTTCTGGTCCTGCTATGGGAGACGCTGCCTCAGCATAGCTTGATGAGCGGTGCGAGGTCCGCACCCAGGATCTGAACCAGTGAAACCCTGGGCCGCCAAAGCAGAGCATGTGAACTTAACCATTCAACCACTGGGGCCAGCCCCTCCACAATTTTTTCTATGTTTAAAATATTTCATTACAAAAAGAAAGGTAGGTTAGTGAATAACTGAAGGTAAGTAAATTGTCTAAGAACAAAACAATAATAAAGGAAAGTCTACCCACTCAGTCATGAAAATTTATAGTCTTGAAGATCCATCAAAACATGATAAATGCCTATGACATAATGTAAGATGAAAACTGTAGACATAGTGATCATAAATATGTAAAAATGTGTCTACACATGGAAAAAAGATTTGGAATGTTCAAAAAGTGATAGTAGGATTACAGATGATTTCATTCTTCTACTTCTAAAATTTCTAAAAGAGTCTCTGAACTGAGATTGCCTTCAACTCCAGGAAGCCTTGTCATAACAAGTCTAGCCAGTAGAAGTTTCCAGAATACTCACCCCCACATTTTTCCATACTTTTCAAAACATTTCTTATCAAAATCCCAAATACCCTGCAAGGAGAAACAAAATTACATTAGTAATCTAAATGTATTGAACGGCACCTCTAACTGGGACAAAAATGACTCAAATCCCATGAAATCAGTCTTACTATCTTTCACTGGCAGTGAGAAAGAAGCTCTTATTCCGAGACGTCTTAAAGGAAAGAAGAAAATGTTGAGGAGATATTTGACACACAGAATTTAATTTTGACTTTTCTCCAAGTATCATAGATATTAAATGACTTACCCATTTCTATGAATACTAAGTAACTCCTTCTCTTTCTAAAGTGTTTTTGCTTGTGCAAGTGTTGTCTCTGAAATCAAATAACTCTCTGAATTATTAACTCTATGTACACATGAGAAAACTGAAGCTGAGAGAAAGGGAGAGCGGCCTACACACTCTTTGATCTCCTTGTTAAGCATCCTTTTCATTTATCTCCTGAGCCCTCTCTAGAATTCGAGCAGAATTAGGAAGTTAAAGACACAAGTGACCTCTTTTAGTCTAGCAGATTTAAATAAGTCTAAGCCGTGTATGCTGAGTGAGAAAGTGAGTGAGTGAATGAATGAATGACAAAGTGGACTCGCCTTTCAGTTTTCCAGCTCAACATGGAAAAGATGGCGAGAGACCACCACTCCACAAAGGACAGAGGAAATTAAAACACATGCTCTGAATTTTCACTTCTGTAGCCTAAAAAAAAATCTTCAAATCACCAAGTTTCAGTTGTGACGTTTTGACTATGCAAAAGAAGATCCCAGGAGTGTGGGTCTTGGGGTGCATTTACTAAGGAGATAATCTGGGAAAAGTGGAAAGGAAACTATTGTTTTTTCACAGGGAAGAATGTATGAATGCTTTTAGGCAGTAATTAGGGACTGAAAGCCTCTGTTGGGAGAATTGGGATCTGAGAAACGAGCCTCAGTTCTCACGGAAAGGAAATCTGAGGCGGAGGGCAGCCTGCATGAAGGGGTCTGTCTACTGGCCTTCTGGACCCGAGGTTTTAACCTTCTATCCAGTGGCCAGGCCCTGGGAGAGGCATCTGGATGAACCACAAAGTCTCCGCCAAAACTCACAGTCCATGTGTCACCTAGTACATTCCATTCACCTAGTGCATTCCATTCAGTGATGTTAAATTTTTAACAATGTTGTCAAATAATCTCCCTTCTAGTGCCTTTGTATAAGTGAGTCTGCCTTTGTTTAAAGGAAAAACACAACTCAATTAGTGTTTAAATATTTGAGGTGGATAGATTATCACCTTGTTTCAGTTGTACCCACTCCCTGCTCAGACTCACCTATAGAGAGCCTCCTTTTAAGGAAGAAAAGTAAAGCAGAAAGCTCTTGTTCCATCTCTGAAATCCCAAATAGAACAAATAACTGCCAGGGTTTAGCAGTTCTTGAGAGAATTCAAGGATATGCAAAATAACTGATGGTAAATACCTGACTTGCCTAGGAAACCGAAGTTTAAAATTACCCAGGAGGAAGGAGACAAAACCAAATGGCTACCCAGAGTTTATGCTATGAACAGGGAAGTCTGACTCTAGTGTACGCGGCTTAATGAGCTACTACTGGGCGTTCCGTTCATTCTTTTCTCCTAATACTCAGTACAATTGTGCCTTCCTGGGAACCTGCAGCTGGCAGAAAGAAAACCCTCTTCACAATGCTCACAAGTTGGAACACCAAGTCCTGTGCTGAATCAACCAGAGAGCTGGGCTGTCCAACTGAGGCAAAACCTGACGCTAATAACAGCTGACAACATAGCCCTGGGGTCAGCCTGGTCACATGCTGGGTGGGGCCTACGATGTCATTTCTGGAAAATGTGAAGTCTCAGAACTTCTCCCTGAGCATGGGCATTTTTACTATAAAACTAAGGTGGGACTTGCAACCATGAGAAGCAAAAGAGGAAGCTCAAAGAATACTTACCTTATGGTAACTCAGAACATTTCCAAAAAAAGGCAGAGGTGTTGGCCCAGGAATTCCTAGCTTCTTAAAAAGTCCATGAGTGTAGGTCCCATATCTATAAAGTGAAAGAGAAAGCCAGGTCATAGGGATTGTGGAAAAGGTGCTGGGACTGGCCAGTGCCTGACTCAGAACCAGAACTCTCAAGAGAGGGAGGTAACGTGTGGGCAACGAATAATAACAGCAGCTCCAACAGCAATAACTACATTCACTCATCCTGTCCTTTCCCACCTCCACAGTGAGACCCACAAATAGTAATGATGAGTATCTAAAAACAGCTGAAGTCTCCATGGTCCCAATCCTAGAATGAATACTTGATAAATGTTTCGAAACTTGAGTGCTCCTGAGAGGTTCAGACTGGAATTCTCCCAACAATTCATTCATGTCTATTCAGTATGTTGACTCTTCCATGATTTGGAGATTCTCATTCTACGTGAAAAGGGGAAAAAAATTTTTCTGCTCCACTGAGATTTTTGTGTAACTACACCTACTCAGAAAAGAGAGTTACTTGAGAGCCTACTGTGACATTGTTCTTATAGTTTGCTCAGAGACTTTTATGCTTTGCCCTCCCTTCACACTCTGACCCCATTTTAGGATCTGGTTCATCTTAAATCTACCTTCATAGAGAGGCCTTGGATCAGCCAGTGTTCATCTTTCTATAGAATGAAAACCATGTTCAAGGCTTCCATTGGCCTCGTAGAAATATGTGTTTCAGCCACACACAAATCTCTTTTGTCAGGAAATTTGGCTGACCTGAGCTAGGAGAAGGGTAATTGGCCCATATGGTCCCTGAAGGATACTGTATAAAGGAATCAATGGATAAAGAATCCATTTCCAGACCATTCTTCCCTCATGGCATCTGGTCCTCCAAACTGTGATACTTACCTCCTGAGCACAGTGCCATAAACACAGATTTTTTTTTTTTAAGATGGCCACACAAAGCAGTTACTTTACTGCCTCTGTGGATCAAATATCTTAAAAATCTATCACGGTTAGTGCTCCCTATGACAGGCCTGCCTGCAACTCATCTTTGATGTGTCACGTGTGGAATCCCACAACTGGGGATTCTCGATCCTTGCAATTCTTCTCACTCTGGTGTTACTGAGAGATGGCAGAGTGGAGGAAAAGGAGAGGGTGAGGGAAGAGGCTGCTGACAGTGCTTTTAACCACGAAGTTGCTAGGCCTACAAGACTAACCCCATAGAGGCAAATTAGGAAAATATGGCTGAAAAGTGAACCACATATAAATGTTTCAATAGGCCCTACAAGTGCTTTCAGCTAAAAGACATGAGGCTGTCCAAACTTCGGGAACCTTCCTGTTGATAGCAAAAGATGTGTAATGCAACATAATGAGGAATCATAAAATGTTCTAGAGAGTTGAATTAAGACCTTGTCTCTTTTTCTTTGGAGATTAGCCTTTAAGGCAGTATAGGTCCCAAACATTCTACATAAATCCATCAAATCTTATAATATGTGATAAAATAAACCCCAAAAATTGCATGAAAGGACCTGCGCTTGAAGGACCCAGCAGAGGCACCTCAGCCAGGTCCAGAAGGGCATTTGGATCCTTCTTCCAGAATAGTTGGTAGAAGCATGTGCAGTGACTGCTAAAAATGAGGGTGGCCTCAGTTAGTCCCACCCCAGTTCCTTCTTTTGCCATCACAACTATTGCAAATCAATTAAACCAATTTCTGCTTCTGAACTTTCAATGTATTACGTGAACTCTCAAGTGAGTCCTAGCAATTGAGTGAACATGTCAGCAATATTGGTCTCCAAGGAAAGATCTGGTCTAGTGTCTAAACTCACATGGTTCCATACCAAGGTAGAGGGTGGACTGGGTGAATTCTTCAGTTTCTTTCCAGTTTCCCCCTTTTTGATAGAGTAATGCTGCTTTTGGTACAAATGAAGGGACTAACAATAAAGCCAATTATTTTTATTACATTTACATTATGTTGGCATAAGGAGGGCATTGTCTACTCTACAACTACTGATTCCTGGCTGCATCAGTGTCCTAGGGCTACAGAGTTGTTTGCCCATTCTTGGCACTCTCTGGTGACATGCACACTGCCAGAGAGACCACACACAGAGTGACTTAGATGGCATCCCTGTCTCCAGGTTTCAAGCAGATGAGATGCTAACCCTGGTGCCCTGTGAGGGACCTCCTGTGGGACCAGCACCAAGGATCTGCTCCAAGGGATGAGGAATATTCTCCAGCTTCATCCTGACTCCTACCTGGAAGCCTCTCATGTCATCACTGGCTCACAGCCTCACTTACTCATCTGCAGTGAGAAATTAAGATACCTGCTGGGCAGGCATATTTAACATATATACAATCTACATAATGGAAGTATATATTTGTACACTAGTCTCACATTCCTGACATTATTCTACAAAGATGATGTTATTTATGCACGTTCATAGTCACAAAGCCTAAACCAAAGCCTTCTTTTATCCTTCAGAAAGTACATGCTGAAAATAATCTTATCTCAGTAAAAAAAAATCTAATATTAAATAGAATGAAGTTAAACCACATTAATTAATTTTAAAATGTCATCCATTAGAAAATACGTTGCCAAAATACCCAGAATTCCTAACATTTCTTTCAAAGAAAAAAATCAGACGTATGTTTTCTTTGTTCACATCTGTGTTCATGATTTCCTACTCTCAAAAAGTGAAATGAGACAGAGGTCAAATGTAACATGGAGCAGCCTTCCCTATCCACACGTGGAAAATAGCACCTCTGTCAACCTGATCCCTGATGCCAAGAATTCCACCATTGAAAGGACTTCCTCTGCTGGATGGTTTTGATTCATCCTCCTGTATTAACATGAGGGAAAAAAAATATTTAAAACCCAGATTGGCTTTCGGGGCTAGTGGCTTGGCAGGCTGCTAGCAGATTTCATATTAGGAGGAAAAGAAATCTCTATACTGATGGTAACCCTCCCAGAGAATGGAAGGAAAAAGTGAAAGAAAAGAAGACAATTTCAAGATTTCAGCCAGGTCTCCTCTGTTCTAAAGATTCTTTATTTAGGAGTAAATAGTACTGCATATTATGGGATGGAAGAATTCAGTCTTAGGAAAGGATTCCCAGAGAGGGGCTCAGAAAAATAGAAGAGCTGAGTCTCAGGAGAGAGATGGAGCAATCTCCAACACCTGCAAAGTCTGGGTGAACCAGGTTCCTGGTATAAATGCCAGCAGTGAGTGGGAGGTGAGCAGGAGCCACCTGAGTGACAAAGGGGCTGGTCCCTGTACATGTCTCTTGCAGAAGATTCGGGACCCAGAAGACAAAGATAATGAGACAGAACCAAAGCCACTTCCTCTTGCTTCCAGGATCTCCAGACCTTGGGAAGGGGTTAGGAGCCCACTGCCCAGGGTCCTGTTGTTTTTAATCTGTCTCTGGTGAATTCTGGTTGATTAGTCTAGGTCCACACTGGTAGTCAATCAGAAGATTATTCCCAGGAGCATATAATGTCACTAAACCCTCCTATCTACAGAAATTGAGAGTAGGGGTTTACTCTTTCAACAGATTTGAGTAAGATCAATAATAACCCCTCATGTGTTTGAGATGCCCAATGCTTAAGCAACTTCCCCTTCATTAACTCTTTTAGTCTTCAACACAGATAAGGGAAAGCGGGGCCCAATTAGCTCCCCAAGTTCATGGTTACAGAGGACACAAGCCTGGACAATTACTCACAGATAGAGGAGCACCAGGCTGGTAGCCAGGAGAACCCAGGTTTCCATGGAAAAGCTTGGGATCAGGTCCATGGCCACTTTCCTTCTGAGATTCTCTCCTCTGAGTTTTCCTTTCAGCAGTCGGTGCTACTGTTTGCAGGCCTGTGGGCACAGAGCTTCCTTCCAGCCCAGTGGAGATTCAATACAGCTGGAAGGTTTATATGCTGGGTAAGGGGGTGGGGCTGGAGCTGCAGCCAGTAGAAGGGCCACTTGTGCTCCACTTTCAGGTGCCACCCCCACCTGATACTTGGCAAATCATCATGGGCATACCAGGTTGATGTCCTCTGAGTTCAAATTCTGTGGGAAATCAATAAACAACTCAATCAGTGTTATCAGTAAGCCCAAATATTACAGAAATTCAAATAAAGCCACTGGCCTTTAATCTCTAACCTGCCCTTGACTCCATGGCTTCCCACATTCCAAAATACTTGAAATCCTTCAAACAACCTACGTCCACTGACAAGAGGACCTAGGGCCCCTTGACAAGAGGGTCCCTGAAGGAAAGGCATGACATGGATGAGATGGCAATGGCTGCACCAAATGGTAACAATCCATGCAGCTTCCTATCCTGCCCCTCAGAGGATCCTGCAGTAGACAGCCAGTTAGACAAATTCTTGACCAAAGAATGGTCCCCTCTCTCTGGAAAGATGAATGTCTAAGAAGAATGGATATGAAGGGAGCAAAGAGGAGAACAGCATCCTGGATGGCCAAGTGAACCCCAACCACCTTAGTCAACAATGATATGGCAGATGTCACTATAGGCAGCAGGCACACTCCAAAAAGATGACATGAGGTTTTTCTCTGGACAAAGGGGTCAAAGCAGATGGCTTTTTTCTTTTTGATGAGTGAGGGGTTTTCTAATGGGTAGTGAGGAGTTAGTAAAAAGGAGGCTTGTAATAGCAGTCACTGTCACCAGTGAATCCCTCACCACATTCTTGATGGGAAAGATCTGAGGACTGGCTATCTGGAAACTATACCAGCGCATTGTCATCACTCTGACCCATGTTCTGTCTCTGTTTGGCCTGAAACCGTGGATTATGTGAAAAACAAAACCTCAAGTCTTCCTTAAACTCAACAAAAACAGAGGACATTTAAGCTGTGTTGGTGCACTTCTTTCTTTATCCTTTCTCGCTTTCAGCCCTTCTGTACCAAGTGATACTCACTGCTCACTCTTTACATTCCTCTGAACTGAAAGTCCCCAGGATTGCTCAACACTGGCCTGAGTAGGTGGATGTCTCATCGGTAAAACGCAGTAAGTCCCAACTATCTCACTCACCTCCATTAATTTTCTTGGGAGCTTGTCATGCAACCTGAAATTTCTGCTTTCACAGTTTGTCATCTTTGGGTTAAGGATTTCTGCAGGAGGCATCTGTTAAAATCTATAACTGACACTGGAAAGTGTATTGCATGAATACATCTATTCATCCATGGAATGATTCAAGGCCAAATGGGTGAATGTTATGTGTAGGTATCTTGCAGGCTGTGGGCTAGAAGCTATACAGTCCCCTTCCTCGGGAGCAGCATCCCAGTGGAGGGATAGAGACACATAACTATGCTCAGAACACAGATTACCCCTGGGATCTCTGGGATAATGGAGTCCTACCAAGAGAGAATTAAGCAGAGAAGTGGTTCCAAGTGGGAAAACCAACAAAGAACACACATGGGAAGCTGGAAGAAGATCCCCAGCAAAAGTAAGATACAAAATCCAAGGAATTCCAATATGTTGCTAGCTCATTTTTTTGCCTTCCCTGGGTAGTGGTAAATAGGGTCATACTACTATCCCCAGTTTACAGATGTAGAAACTCAGGTTCAGTGACAGCAAGTGGTTTCCCAACAGCAATTGATCATAACATACTATAAATAAGCTAATACGAAGGGAGACTGAAAAGACTGCTGCTGCTCTGAGATGCCAACATTCAATGTTTGCCATTTCCTGGTAAGGGCCACTATGGGGACTAATGAGGCCCAAGGCTCAAAGAACAAACTGGTGAAAATTCTGGTTCCTGTCTCAATGGAGACCCCCACAGCAGCTATCCCATGGGTCTTCCAGAACAAGGTTTCCACCTCGTCTCAGCAGGAACAAAGACAGATGCAAGTCAGGAAGATCTAAGGGTGTTGTTGGGTAGGATCTGCCCTCTATGCTCCCAGCCAGAGAAGTACACAGAATACATCCAAAGAAGGAAAAACTGAAG
The DNA here is from genome assembly GCF_021613505.1 of Equus quagga. NCBI lineage: Eukaryota > Metazoa > Chordata > Mammalia > Perissodactyla > Equidae > Equus > Equus quagga. The sequence goes on along the minus strand of NC_060273.1, from coordinate 36,073,477 downwards.
CATCATCTGATAACTATTGACAATTTAATTCCCTCACCTAAAAACAAAGCCTCTTATTCTTCTTGGAAACAAAACCTCCGTGGAAACTAATATGCATTCATCTTCCTCCAAAATGCATGCTCAGCTACAGTGATTTTGTAACTACCCCTAATATGACCCTCTGCCTGCCCTTAGTCACCTCAGGGCCTGGTCCAGCTGGTGGGGATCTATCCCAAGGGCGAGAAGCTAATCATTCCTTAGGACTAAAATGTAGCCAGCACTATGTGCTACCCAGTTCAAATGGCCTTGCTCTGCAAGAGGAAATATGGAAAGAATGATCTTTGTGCACCTTCATTCCACAGAAGGGATCACCTAACATGAAGAGACTCCCATACTAACAGTTGTCCTGAGTGTCTGAAGGAAGACACTGCGTGTTGGAAGAACACCCCACATACCCTGTGTCTCTCATCTACTTATTTGTGTACTAATGGGCTCCTCGTGTATTTTCAAAGCTCTGTTCCAAATAGTTAGGGGAAAAATATGACTAAGACCCAGACATTATTCAGGTTGGAGACATAGACAAATTAATACACAATTACAATACAGACAAGTAAAAATATTCATACAGTTATCAAAAAACATAGTGTCCTCATTAACAGAGAATGCCTTATCTTCTCTCTCAGCCTCCTTAGCAATCAGTCAAAGTTGAATCTCAACTAGCGTTCAGGGAAGCATTAGGCTCAGTATCAGTATAGATGGACAGGTTGTTAGGGACTCAGTGATGCAGGGATCACCATCAGTCTGACATTCCCATCCTTTTATATTGTTAGGCCATATGGCTCCTCTTTGGGAAGCCACTCCTGACTTCCACTGACAAAGCAAATTGCTGCTGGTATAGGATGGCACTGCTGCTCTGGAATAATTTGTGCATTAGATTCAAGTTTCACAGGTCACAATCTAGAGTATGCAAAAAAATGAAAGCAAGATTGTGTGCCTGTAACTCAGCTCTTGAGCCCCCATTCCTCTCAGTAGGGCTAACCTTGATCTTGCCAACTCGGGGTAAGCAGGTGTTAGTAAGTTTAGGTGGCTAGGGTTTGTTGTTGGTGGGAAAGTGGTGAGGAAAGTGGTAAGTCCTTGGACATTCTCTCTTGGCCCTGGAGGAGGGGGCACCTCTCCCCAGTGACAATGGTATGTTGGTTGGGCTCCATGCCTGCTATATTCAGGCCAGGGACCAAGACTGAATATAAAAGAATCAGGATCCCTGCCCTCAGGAAGGCATGGGGGAGAGAGATGCTAAACAAATAACCACAGAAAGAAATATTGAGTTATAAATCGGGACACATGCTACAAAGCAGCAGTGCTGGATGCAGTTGACCCTTCTTTCTTTCCTTAAACTCTCCCCTCCTTTTAAAGATATGAAGACAACAGAATCAATAGGACTTGATACATTGGAAGTGTGTGAACTTGAGCATGCCTTGGCTTGTGTCCTCATCCGTCTTTGAAGGAAATTGATGAGAATCAACCTAAGACATATCATTCCAACCACAAGTCCCCTTCACTGTCTGCATCTTTCAGCCTCTGTATCTCTTGAGGATTTTCTAAACCCTTCTTCCTCCTCCTTTATTCTCCTTCCTGTCATTTCAGCTTCCCCAGGGCCCCTTAGCCCAGTCCTGAGGGACAAGATGGAGAGCAAAGATGTAGTAGGATGGACCCAGGAGAAGACAACCACCCATTTAAGCCCTGAATTATAAACTCTAGAGTGATCTCTCAACTGGGGCTGCAGAAAAAGAAGCACACCACACACCACACACCACACACATACACACACACACACACACACACACACATACTTACACACAGACATGCTCACACAGAGCAAGACCTAACCTCAGGCAGTGAGAGGTAATATATATTGTTCTGAGTACTTGGCCAGCATGAACTGGTTCAATCCACCCAACGATCCTATACAATAGGTCTTATTGTGATCCCTATTTGATAGACGAGCAAACCCTGGCACAGAAAAGTTAAGTAAGCATTCAAGGTCTCATCACTAATTCCTAGAAGAGCTGGGACTC